>NC_081575.1:23403882-23439293 GCF_022355385.1 Mustela nigripes | reverse complement strand
GGGAGGGAGACAAACCATAAGTGACTCTTACTCTCACAAAACAAACTTAGGGTTGCTGTGGGGAGGGGGTTTGGAAGAAGGGGGTGGTATTATGGACATTGGGGAGGGTATGTGCTTTGGTGAGTGCTGTGAAGTGTGTAAACCTGGTGATTCACAGACCTGTACCCCTGGGGATAAAAATATATGTTTATAAAAAATAAAAAATTACAAAAAAAATTAAAGTTCCATATTTAACTAAGTTGACCATGGGGTACTTTTGTTTGACAGTAGGTCACCTGGCAACCTTAAGAAAATTTCCATGAAACTAAGTACCCTGTAAAACCTCACACAATTTTAGGTATTAGTTTTATTTCAAATGTCCCAAAGAATTAGAAAAACAAACAAATGAATAAATGAACTAACAAATAAAATGGGATTCTTAAGCTCCAAAGAGTTAAGTGCACCACCTTCTGACACACCTACTTATTTCATGTGTAAGAACTATAATCGTGAAAGCTGTGGATATCTATAGAAACGGTAAAATCTTCCTAAAAATAAATTGTGATGGTCATTATGGGGAATATTCCAATTAATCAAGATCATTCATTTATGAAGAGCACTTAAAAGTAAGGGTTCCCAAATTAAACAAACAGAATGGGATACCTATTGCAATTAATATGCAGAAGCTTCCAAAAGGCTTCAAGATTCTGAAATAGCTTCATTAAAACACTCATTACAAAGGCTGACGAAAAATGAAAGGCAGAAGAGGAACCTAAAACAAAAGACAATAGGACTGAAGTGACTACAACAGCTGCCCTCCATCCTACTTTACCTGAGTAGTCACATTTTAGTAATTCTGTATGAACTGCTTTTCTACTACTCTAACAAGATTATTAAAGAGCTACCCTTTGAGATAAAGCTACCTGAGGTTGCAGATAAACCTTCTCAAATATCTTTTTACCCTTGTTCAAAGACTGAAATAAGGGCCATAGTTAAAGAATTTCCTAAACATAGGGAGGATTCCCCAGTTTTCTTGGAAGAATTTAGAATCATTATTGGGGTCTATAAGCCAGAGCTGTCAGATCATTATGAGCTTGTACACCTGTTGGTAGAACCCGGTGACGTCCAAAAATTGATGCAGGAAGAAAAATGGCAAACCAAAAAGATGATTTTTATTATCTTTGACATCCAACATTCTCTCCACAAGAACCAGGAAAAGCTCACAAAATTACAACTGACCCTTTACAAGCCATTCCTAGAATCTTTCTTGCTCATACTGATTGGTCTATTATTTAAACTTGCAATAAAAAATGATATAAGATTAATAAAACAAACAATAAATGATGACTCTGTGGCTGATGTTAAAGCCTTTAGGAAGAGCTCTTCCTATGGCAGTCCATGTTTCATACATAAATATGATCAGTCACCTTGCTCTATTGCTCTATTTATAAACTGATTATCCCTTGAGGTCAGGGATTGATAAAAAAGCAGAAAACAGGGTGGGAGGCATCTGATCTGAATGGACTTTTGACCATAACTGAGCATTTTGAAAGAACTTTGGAACAAGATTATGAACAAAGATCTGCCCAACTATGGACATTACAGCTACAAGAGCTCCAAGGACAGAGACCTAGAATAATGCCTCCCACATCACATCCTCCTAGTGGTCCATTAAAATGCTGGCCCAAGTATGGGTATCTCACTTGTAATCAACTGGAGCACTGGAAAATTTGTCCCCAAATGTCCTATATAAATTCCTTAATATCTTCTCAGATGATCCCTCCCAAAACTGATGGGGCTCCAAGAGATCCTCCAGTAAACTGCCACCAATAACCAAGGGAGAAATAAAATTAAAATTAATGGAAAACCTTGCTAAATTCTGGTAAATATAGGGGCCATGCTTTTTACATTTAACCCCACTCTCATAGGATAATAAATCCCTCAGAGTGGAAGAAGTTTCCATAGTGGGGATGTCTAATAAAGTTTAGAGAGAATTTCTATTTCAACCACAACAAATGACGTTGGGGTCTTTTAATGAAAAACATCCCATTTTACTATGTGTATAGTTCCAGTCAATCTATTAGGTAGAGATCTCCTCTCAAAATTACAAGGACTATTATGGTTTGCCTCCAATGAATGCACCAGTTTCCTGACCTACCTGAACCTGGTCTTTTATGTTCCCTATAATCTGTCCTTGACAGAAAAGAGGAAGATTTCCAACAAAGGTTTCCTAATTAATTGAGTGGCCCAAAAATATATGGGGTAACTACATTTCTTCCCAAATTGCTCAATATCTCTTAAAGCCTGAGGGCCATACAAAGTGTTATACCAATAGTAAAAGACCTAATTGTTCAGGGGTTAATTATTCTCTGCACCAGTCCCTCTAACATGCTGATTTTGCCATCCCAGAAACCTAATGTGTGGGGATGGTGATTTGTCTAGAACTTTGGATCTATTAACAAGAGAGGCATTTCCCATTTCTTAGTTGTTCCAAACCCAAATACCATTTTGTCACAAGTTCCACAAGACTAAAAATGGTTGACTGTTGTAAACCTTTGTTCAGCCTTTTTTGGCATCCAAGGATTCCAACAGTTGTTAATCTATTTAGGTTTACTTGGAACAATCAACAATATACCTGGAGAGTCATTCTTCTCCAAGGATTCACTGAGGCCCCTTCTTATTTTCCCAAGTACTTCCACCAAGATTTAAGCACCCTCTTGTTCCCTAGGAAATTGACTTTTTTACAATACATTGACAACCCTTTGCTATGCTCAGTTACCAAGAAGCCATTGATAAAATATTTTATTTATTTGCTGCAACAGTTAGCTGAAAAAAGACATAAAATTTCTAAACAGAAATTATAATTATCCTTGGACACTGTTCTTTATATACATCATTATCTAAGCACTAAAGGTATCCAGTTATCTTTAAAAAAAACATTAAGCTAATCCAAGATTTCCTAGACCCACAACTAAGCAACACCTTCAAAGATTTTTAGATCCACCTGTCTATTCCAAGTTATAGGTTTCTAATTTTCCTTTACTGGCTTCCCCACTCTACAAACTTACCAAAATTTCAGTCCTTGAACCTCTTCCTTGGGAAGATAAACATGAGCAATATTTTATAAGACTAAATTTCTATAAGAATTGCCTGCCTTGGGACTGCCTAAATGTTCAAAACCTTTAACCCGATTTGTACATGAAAGAGATAAACATCTGGGAATGCTTACACAAGTAACATGACAGTAAATATAAGTCTATTGCCTATCATTGTATACAAGTTGATCCAGTTTTTCATGACTATCCCAACTGCCTACAGGCTATAGCCATAACTGCAAAGTTGTTAGAAATCTCAGCAGACTTAACCTTAGGAAATTACATTTATTTTCAAATGTCCCATGCCATTCAAAGTCTTTTTTATTAATATTTTATTTATTTGTTTGATAGTGAGAAAGAGAGAGAGCACACACACAAGTAGGGGGAGCAGCAGGCAGAGGGAGAAGCAGGCCTTCCGCTGAGCAGGGAGCCCGATTGCGGGGCTCAATCCCAGGACCCTGGAATCATGACCTGAGCCGAAGGCAGACACTTAACGACTGAGCCACCCAGGTGCTCCATTCAAAGTCTTCTTAACTCAGAATCAACTCAACATTTCTCCGCAAACAGATTAACCTCCTATGAGATCCCTCTGCTTTGAACATCTAATCTACATCTTAAATGTTGCAATGTTCTTAATCTTGCTATATTACCCCCCTGCTTATTGAAGGAGAGCCCATGACTGTTGGATAATAATGTCCCATTTCATGACACTGTGTTCTGATTTGTGAGACACCCTTTTGACTAATCCTAATCTAGTCTTGTTTGTTGATGGATCATATTGTAAAAATAAAAAGGGAAACTTTAACATTAGTTATTCTGTTACTGCCCGATATGAATTACATGAGAAGGGAAATCTCCCACAAGCTAAATCAGACCATAAGACAGTCTATGCCCTTTCCAGAGCATGCCAGTTAATGGAAAGATAAACTTAATATTCATACTGATAGCCAGTATGCCTCTGGGGTCATCTATGATTTGGGGATGTTATGAAAGCAAAGAACTTTTCTTATGTTTTCTGGGACCCCAGTAGAAAATGGAAAATAGGAATAAATGACCTTTTTACTATTATTCTTAAGTTGCTGGCATCAAAATTGAGTGTCACAATAAAAATCATGGACCAGAGTATCAGAAATGTCCTAGTTTACTTTCATGTGAAGGCAGTAGCAACATAATCTATATAAATTGTGGCACGTTAGGATCCAGTCCATTCTACTGCAAAGGTGACCCCTTATTGCCAGACTTTTGCCATTCTGATGTCCTTGCAACATGGTAACAATCTGACCCTGAATTAGAGTAATTGCATGGGCAAACAAAGGCTGCAAATTAAATTAACAATTGGAGTTATGAGAAACCCATGATAGTTCATTGATTCTTCCCCATTCCCTCGCAATTTTTTTTTTTAATAATCCTTCACCTGGGGGCACCTGGGTGGCTGAGTGGGTTAAAGCCTCTGACTTCGGCTCAGGTCATGATCCCAGGGTCCTGGGATGGAGCCCCACATCCGGCTCTTTGCTCAGCAGGGAGCCTGCTTCCCCTCTCCTCTCTCTCTCTGGCTGCCTCTCTGCCTACTTGTGATCTCTGCCTGTCAAATAAATAAATAATTCTTTAAAAAAATAATAATCCTTCACCTGCCATGGTACATTTAAAATAATTCAAAGCATAAATAGACATTGGTGGGGAGATTTCCACAAAATTGCAAGAACAGGATCCCCTGGTCCTCCCTGTGACCAATTTCTCTTCTACTCCTAATGTCACCATCAACTGTTATTAATTCCCCTTTGAAGTCTATTACTGATTTCAACTCTTACAGTCAGAACTTCCAATACCGTGATTTTACCTTTCCTTAATTATGATTGTACCTGCCCAGTTCGACACAAATACCTATGTAAGTCTTAGGTTACACATTTTCAAGATTATCTAGATCAGATCTGCCCCCACTCACTAAAGGATCTCACTAACAGAGCCCATCTTTGCAAGATATTTAGAATACTTCTTTTTTTTTTTTCCTTCAGGCTAGGATATTTATTTCCCAAATGTGCTGAAAACATAACAGACACTTGGCTTGAATAGGTAAATGCAGCAATACCTGTGAATGAATCCATTAATCATACCATCTTAAAGGGAAATGGTTTTTCATTGTCTGTGGTCACTATCATTATCCTCAAGACTGTGAATGCCTAGATAGCTGGCATACAGGTGAGCAATATCCCTTAGGTTAACTAACCATGTCCCTAAATTTCCATAAATGAACTAAAACATATCACTAGTTGATTATCCTGAATTTACATGAATTAGAGTATACCTGCCAGAAGGCACTCATGACTCAGGATTTGCTTCCCTTGGCAGGGCCATACTTCCCTGGTTAGGAGTAAATGTAAATGAGAATATAATCAGAAACCTCTCCTTAACTCTTGGGAATATTGCAGAATCTTCTGTAAAGACAATAATTCCCTAACAAAGATCCTTAGACCCTTTGGCTAAAGCTCTTCTTGACAATAGGATAGCTCTTAATTATCATTTAGTGGAGTAGCAAGTGTTTGTGCTGTGGCCAACACCACCTACTGTACCTGAATTAATACAGAAAAGTTCAAACTCAGTTATGTAAGATTACCGAACAAGCTATTTAGCTTTAAAAAGAGACTCTATCAGTAGGGTCTTTCTTTGACTTACTTGCTTTTGATTTCTTTGGTTTTTAGATACCATGGCTCTGAGGTATAATCCAAATGCTGGGAATTATCCTGCATATAATGATCATGATAATCTCCATTGATGCATTGTATTCTCTTAAAATATTCAAATGTGCATTTGCATCTAATAACTACCAAAGGATTTCCCTAAGATTGGGACATTAAGAAAGGAATGAAGATAATGATTGACTTAAAAATTTGGGGCCTGAAGCCATAAACTTTGAATATCACAGGGATTAAACAAAAATGTCATGACCTAAATGTACTACAGAAAGATCAACAAAAGCTGCAAGTGGTAGCTGAGGGTAACACTAATGACCTAAATTTTGATCATATCTCTCAGTTAAGCTGAGAGTTTGATCAAAATAGGGGAATTGTCAAAAAGGAGACAGTTGGCACAAGATGGAGTGACTTGTGTTAACCCCTCCACATAAGCAAACTAAGACTTAATACATAACCTAATTCCTAATAGAAGTTTTAACCTCCACTAGAAATGTAACATTGAGCCAGACAACCTGAAATTACCTGGTTAGCACTAGGGTGAAACAGCTTGAATACACCCTTTTTTGTTTCTCTTAGGAGGATAACCTTGTCTAAAACAATACACTCTTTGCTAATACTCTCTTTTTTTTAATGACCCCTTCTCTTTGCTAAAGGAATTATTGTTCAATTGCTGAATCATTTAATAAAACCAACTTGATCTTTAATTTGATTAAATTTTTGTTGTGTAACAATAACTTTTTTCTATATAGAAAACCAGTTTTTCCAAAACCATTTATGAACCAATGCATTTACCACAAATTGTCGTACCAAATCTATTGCATTTTTTTAGAACTTTCATTTATAGCATTTTATTTGCACTAATTTTTTATGTGTACTTACAATTAATTTCTAATCCTTAGAGATCAGGAATATGGGAAAAAAGTTTGCCTCCTAGTTTTGTATCTGAATCCTAAACAAATTTTGAAAATTTAGAGTGATTTGTTCCCATTTTCAAAGAAAACCTAGAGCTGAGGGAAGTGCTTTCATTGTCAGTGAAATGCTAAAATAGAATGAGGGCTGGTAATCAGGCTACTTCATGAATGTAGTCTTACCCTCAGTTAGTATTTGGGTTACATGTTGTACTTGTGTTTAGGCATGGTTTGGTCCAAAGTTAGAGAAGGAAAAAGCAAAATAAATTTCTACCTCCATTTCAGGAATATGGCTTCTAAATAAGCGTTCTTTTAGAGTCAGGTTTTGATAGCATGTTAACTAACAGTGGGCTATAAAATATATTTCTATAAGAATGCACAATATATTTTGGTCTTTTATTTTAGGCACTATTATTACTTATTTGTAGATAGGTTTTGGGAAACAATAAGATGGTTTCTTGGTGTTTCAGCTCTTCTATTTTTCTCAGAAGTTGAAATGCACACTATATAAAGGCTTTAGAATAAAAACACTGATAGAGTTAATTTGTATATCAGAGCCCACAAAATGGAAGCCACCTCAGTGACCCAGTCCACATCACAAATATAAACCTAAATCAGAGTGCAGTTAGGTGCAACATCTGTCAAGGAAACCTAACATACACCAATCACAATCTTCCAACTCAGCTTTAGTTAGCTTATGTCACCCTAGGAAACAGGACCTGTTAGGCCCTTTCTCCTCATATTTTTAATTACTTTTAAAATTTTTATTCAATTATAATTAATATACAGTGTTATATTAGTTTCAGGTGTATACCATAATGTTTCACTAGTCCTATGCATTTCATTGCTCATTAAGACAAGTGCACTCTTAATTCCTTTTATCTATTTCACCCATCCCTCCACCTATCTTTCCTCTGGAAACCATCAGTTTGTCCTCTATATTTAAGAGTCTGTCTATTTGTCTCTTTTTTCTTAATTTCGTTTTTCTTAATATCTTAATTTCTTAATTTCTATATCTTAAACTCCAGATATGAGTGAATCATGTGGCATGTGTCTTTCTTTGACTGACATTTTTCATTTAGCATTATACCTTCTAGATGCATCCATATTGTTGGAAGTGGCAAGATTTCATTCTTTTTATATGGTTGCGTTTATATATACATATATGTGTGTGTGTATACATATGTATGTATACACACATCCTTTATCTTTATTATCCATTCATCCATTGATGGACACTTGAATTGCTTTTAACCTTATAAGGAAATACCTGACCTCCTAGCCAATCAGGTTTTGTTTTTGCATTGCCACTTACAACATTCTATAAAACTTGTTCTGTCCCAGAATCCTTTAGAAGACTGCTCCACTGCTTGTGAGACACTGTACTCCTGCACCCCATGGAATGTTTCCCCTTAAACAGAGGATATCAAATATACTACTAAATTATTTCAGTTTTGTCATTTGTCAATACTTATGAAATGCACATTTTGACAATGTTTTTCAAATGCCTTTGAGCTGTTAATTGCAATAGAACTACTAAAGGAGAAAATATATATGTGTATATATATATATAGGTTCTTGGGACTCAGCCTTGAAGACTGAGATTTAATAGATTTAGGATATAACCTCAGAAATCACTAATTAAAAAAAAACTGAAAAGATTCTCATGTGTGCATAGATTTGGGAAACTTGCATCACAGTAAACAAATCTAACTGATACATCTGTAAGATGAAAGATATGAATATTTTGAAGAAAAGCAAATACCACTGTCTTAACTAATGTTAGTTTTCTATTTCATTATCCTTTTTGACGTTTAGTTATCCTTTTTTGTAATAATTTTTATTTATTTATTTAAATTTAATTTCTTTTCAGTGTAACAGAATCCATTGTTTATGCACCATACCCAGTGCTCCATGCAATGCGTGCCCTCCAAAATACCCCCAACTGGCTCCCCCAACCTCCCATCCCCTGCCCCATCAAAACCCTCAGGTTGTTTTTCAGAGTCCATAGTCTCTCATGGTTCATCTCCCCCTCCAATTTCCCTCAACTCCCTTCTCCTCTCCATCTCCCCATGTCCTCCATGTTATTTGTTATGCCCCACAAATAAGCGAAACCATATGATAATTGACTCTCTCTGCTTGACTTATTTCCCTCAGCATAATCTCTTCCAGTCCTGTCCATGTTGATACAAATTTGGGTATTCATCCTTTCTGATGGAGGCATAATACTCCATAGTGTATGAATTTCACTCACGCTTGATGTGCATAATTTTAAAAATCTAGGCTTTTGAAGCTGGAAGAAAATATATGATGGCAGCAAATAACTTGTTTTTATTTACTGATTTTAAAACTTATCTATCATTTAACTGATTCATACACATTATTTTGTGTGGTCTTCACATGATTTTGAGTATATTTCAGGAGGTGTTGACTCAATTTCATGGTGCATTTTCACAGAGAGTACAAAATTGAATGACAAGTTTTCATTTTTCTGTGGTAATTAATACTAACTTTACTAGTTAATCCAAGGCTCCATGTGGATGATACAAAAAAAGCTTGCTTTATTTAATATGCATAACAGATGCCATTATATTTCTACACATCGAATAGTGTTTTCATATTGTTAAGAATTGAGTGTGGTATTTCAATCTGAATTGTTGCAGTTTTTTTCAAGTCAATAATACAAGCCTACACAATTAAAATGCACTACTTGTGTCAAACATAACAAAATCATTGTTTGTTTATTTTTTAAGGTGCTAATAAAAGAGATTAATGATACTGCTGGATAATGAAACAATCTGCCAAGAGGCAAGCCCCAGAATACAGAGTGGCACAGTAGCAAGGAGAGCTTGGGGGAAAGAAATTCTCTTTGAATACATTCAACAGAATTCTTTTTACCATACAAATGATATTTAGAGTTTAAAAGAATTAGTTTTCTTCTTATGTGTTGCTCACATGTCTTGGAGATTATTTACCTCCAGACAGGATGCATTTGCATTTGAAAATATTTTTGTGAAACAATAAAAAAAAAGCATTTGACCTCCATAAAAGCTCTATTTCATAAACAAAGACACCTGCACTTAAAGATATTACACACCATTGCATCTCATTAATGCAGACCCCACAACTCATACTGATGACAGTTCAAACAAGTTACCTTCTGAAGATAAAGAATTCCACCAAACAAATTTATAGTTCATTAAGCTCAATGGGGAAAAGAGGGGTGGCCAAATTTTTTCTTTAGTCTAGGGAACTATTTCAAGTGTTTTCAGTTGCACATATTACAAATATTTGCATGCAAAAAAATCATCCTTTTCAATTATTATAGTCTCAAAGGTGATATAGTAGGCTATAGTTGATTAAATTAGTTATCTTTACCTGGTTATTCTGAATGCTTAGAAAATCAATGTGATAATGATTAAAAAATAATGATGACAGTCACATATCAAGTGCCTCAGGAACCAGGTGTATAGTTCTATACATATATTGCTTCATATTGTACTAAATATATATAAGGTACATATTAATTTACAGCTAAGAAAAACAAGGTTAAAGATTAATGTGCCACAGGTCACTTAGCTTTAAGTAACAAAATTGGTTTGAAAGTCTTTGATCCAAACCAGTTGTTTTCCAAGTGTATTCCCTGATCCAGCAGCATTTGCTGTTGATAAAAATACTCAGGCCCTACTCCAGACCTGCTGAGTCAGGAACACTGGGAGTAGAATCCAGTCACTTGTTTTTTAAAAGTCCTCCAGGTGATTCTGATACTTGCTAAAGTTTTGGAACTATTAATCTAAATAATAGTAATAATATCTATACTTATTTTATTACTATACTATATTAATGTACTATAGTAACCATTTGACTAATACCTAGGTTACTAGGTTAAGTATTTAAAATACTTGGTGTATTAGTTTTCTCTATTACCAAAAACTGTACCTAAAACATGAATATTGTGTAAAGAACAATGTACTGGGAGTCAAAAATATTGGTTTCTTATCTCATAAATATGAACTAAAATTCGTGGGCCTGTTTCTTCATATGTAGAGTGAAATCATTGGATGAGATATTCTCTAAACTCACTTTTAGCCCTGTTATTATTTAAGTTGCCTTGATAATGTGAACTATTGATTACAAAAATGGTGATTGATTTGTGTCTTTGCTACACAACTCTAGCTAGGAGAGACATTATTTACATCATAGTATATATGAGTAGTAGTTGTGACATTCACAATCAGCAAAGCAGGATGTAGTTTAGTACCTTTATTACTTTACAGCAAGCAAATGAGCAAATTAACTCTAGGCACTCTACTATTAAAGAGCAGCTAGCCTACTATTTTCAGAAACAGCTTTTACACGGAATTTGTAGTAAAACAAATGTCTCCACAATCAGTTCTTCCATGATTTGGGTGTGAGATATCTAAGAAATGATTAGCATCCCTGAAACTATAAGAATTTATAGTTAAACAATCAAACAAAACCAAGATGCATATTGTATTACCAAATATATAATAGAAAGAACAACTAAATAATGACATTTATGTGAAAGTATTTTTCATATTTGTCTACAATAGTATATAGGAAAGTCATAATCTAGAAAGTTGAAAACTATTCCTCTTATACTGTTCCATAATTCATAATTTCAATGATTCAGATAGGTTTTTCTCCCAAATTTACAAAAAAACAAAGATTTACTATTGCAGGGTAGGAACAGGTCTCTTCACTGAGACACCTCTGTAATAAAAGACACATTAAGAGGAGAAAAACAAAGAGAAGTTTAATAATATGTATATCTCCTGTATACTTGGGAAATACCATGAAAACTAATTCCTCAAAGTGGTTGAAGCCAACACCTTATATACCATCTCCAACTCAAGACAAAAGACAAAAGAAGATCTCTTTCACTATATATGAAAGTGATTATTTCCCTGCCATTATCATATTTTAAAAATAAGCTGATCAGGTAAGAATCTTGCATATTTTGTGTATTATGTTTTTGGTTCTCAATAAACTTCAAGTGTTATTGTTACCCATCAATCAAAGCTGCTAATTCAGGAAATGAATGGGATAAATGTGTAAGCCCTGGTGTACTGCTGTGGCAACTGTTCCAGACCAGGGATTCCTGAGAGGGTTGAACAAATCGAAAGCACACCTGCTGGCTGGATATGCCAAATGCAGATGACAGTTAAACTCAGATAAACTCATCCCAAGACTTGAGGGTTTGGGAAATAGAAAGGGAATAATTTATTTTAGGTGCCAGAAGATGGGGAAGGTGACAGGCTCAAGACTTAACAACTAACTTTTTCCGCTGGCAGGATGGAGACCTAGAGAGGTTATAAGGAGAGGTTCAGGAGGAGACTTGCAAGAGAACGGGAGGAGAGCATGTGATCATGGGTGGGGAAAGAGATGTGTGGGATGTGGCTTCTATGTATTCAGTTGGTAGCAGGGTTTTTCTGGCCTGGCAGTTGGAATGTTCTGGTCATTGCAAAACATCTTTGTCCAAGCTTCAAGGAACTATGATAAGAAGTAGTTAGGGATGATATCAAGGAGCTTTCTACCGGTGTTCTCTAGGATTTTGATGGGTTCCTATCTCACATTGAGGCCTTTCCCCCATTTGGAATTTATTTTTGTGTATGGTGTAAAAACGTGGCCCACTTTCATTCTCCCACATTTTGCTCTCCAGTTTTCCCTATACCATCTGTTGAAGAGACTGTCTTCTTACCATCAGACAGTCTTTCCTGTTCTGTTGAATTTTAGTTGTGAGTTAATTTCTGGGTTTTCTGTTCTGTCCTATTGATCTATATATCTGTTTTAGTCCTAGGACCATACTGTCTTGACCATTACAGCTTTGTAATATAGCTTGAAGTCTGTAATTGTGATACCTCCAGCTTTGCTTTTCTTTTTAAGGATTGCTTTGGCTGTTTGGGGGTATTTTGTGGTTCCATACAAATTTTAAGAGTGTTCAAGTTCTGTTAAAAAAAAATGATGGTGTTATTTTGACAGGTATTACAGTAAATGTGTTGATTGCTTTGGGTAGTGTAGACACTTTAACAATATTTTTCTTCCAATCCATGAGCAAAGGAAAGCTTTCTATTTCTTTGTGTCATTTTTAATTTCTTTCATCATCGTTTTTATAGTGTTCAGAGTACAGATTTTTACCTCTTTGTTTAGGTTTATTCCTAGGTATCTTATGGCTTTTGTGCAATTATAAATGAGATTGATTCTTTAATTTCTATTTTCACTACTTCATTATTGGTGCATGAAAGTACACAGATTTCTGTATGTTGATTTTTTAAAATATATTTTTCTTTTTTTTTAATTTCTTTTCAGTGTAACAGAATTCATTGTCTTTGCACCACAGCCAGTGCTCCTTGCAATGCATGCCCTCCATAATACCTACCACCTTGCTCCCCCAACCTTCCACCCACCACCCCTTCAAAACTCTAATATTGTTTTTCAGAGTCCATAGTCTCTCATGGCTCATCTCCCCCTCCAATTTCCCTCAAATCCCTTCTCCTCTCAGCATAATCTCTTCCAGTCCTGTCTGTGTTGCTACAAAAGTTGGGTATTCATCCTTTCTGATGGAGGCATAATACTCCATAGTGTATATGGACCACATCTTCCTTATCCATTTGTCTGTTGAAGGGCATCTTGGTTCTTTCCATAGTTTGGCGACCATGGCCATTGCTTCTATAAACACTGGGGTACAGATGGCCCTTCTTTTCACAACATTTGTATCTTTGGGGTAAATACCCAGGAGTGCAATTACAGGGTCATAGGGAAGTTCTATTTTTAATTTCTTGAGGAATCTCCACACTGTTCTCCAAAGAGGCTGCACCAACTTGCATTCCCACCAACAGTGGAAGAGGTTTCTCCTTTCTCCACATCCTCTACAACACACATTGTTTCCTGTCTTGCTAATTTTGGCCATTCTAACTGGTGTAAGGTAGTATTTCAATGTAGTTTTGATTTTAAACTCCCTGATGGCTAGTGATGATGAACATTTTTTCATGTGTCTGATAGCCATTTGCATGTCTTCATTGGAGAAGTGTCTGTTCATGTCTTCTGTCCATTTTTTGACATGATTATCTGTTTTGTGTGTATTGAGTCTGAAAAGTTCTTTATAGATCCTGGATATCAACCTTTTGTCTGTACTGTCATTTACAAATATCTTCTCCCATTCCGTCGGTTGCCTCTTTGTTTTCTTGACTGTTTCCTTTGCTGTGCAGAAGCTTTTGATCTTGATGAAGTCCCAAAAGTTCATTTTCTCTTTTGTTACCTTTGACTTTGGAGACATATCTTGAAAGAAGTTGCTGTGGCTGATATGGAAAAGGTTCCTGCCTATGTTCTCCTCTAGGATTCTGAGGGATTCTTGTCTCACTTTGAGGTTTTTATCCATTTCGAGTTTATCTTTGTGTACAGTATAAGAGAATGGTTGAGTTTCATTCTTCTACATATAGCTGACCAGTTTTCCCAGCACTATTTATTGAAGAGACTGTCTTTTTACCACTGGATATTTTTTCCTGCTTTGTTGAAGATTATTTGCCCAAAGAGTTGAGGATCCATAACTGGGCTCTCTACTCTGTTCCACTGGTATGTGTCTGTTTTTATGCCAGTACCATGCTCTCTTGGTGATCACAGCTTTGTAGTAAAGCTTGAAATCAGGTAACGTGATGCCCACAGTTTTATTTTTGTTTTTCAACATTTCCTTAACGATTCGGGGTCTCTTATGATTCCATACAAATTTTAGGATTATTTGCTCCAGCTCTTTGAAAAATACCAGTGGATTTTTGATCGGAATGGCATTAAAAGTATAGATTGCTCTAGGCAGTATGAATATTTTAACAATGTTTATTCTTCCTATCCAAGAGCATGGAATGGTCTTCAATCTTTTTGTGTCTTCTTCAATTTCTTTCAAGAGTGTTCTGTAGTTCCTCCAGTACAGATCCTTTACCTCTTTCGTTAGGTTTATTCCCAGGTATCTTATGGTTCTTGGTGCTATAGTAAATGGAATCAATTCTCTAATTTCCCTTTCTGTATTTTCATTGTTAATGTATAATAAAGCCACTGATTTCTGTACATTGACTTTGTATCCTAACATGTTACTGAATTGCTGTATGAGTTTTAGTAGTTTGGGGTTGGAGTCTTTTGGGTTTTCCATATAAAGTATCATGTCATCTGTGAAGAGAGGGAGTTTGACTACTTCATTGTCAATTTGGATACCTTTTATTTCCCTTTGTTGTCTGATTGCTGTTGCTAGAACTTCTAATACTATGTTGAGCAAGAGTGGTGAGAGGGGGCATCCTTGTCGTGTTCCTGATCAATGGGAATGCTGCAAGCTCTTTCCCATTGAGGATGATATTTGCTATGGGTCTTTCATAGATAAATTTGATGAAGTTCAGGAATGTTCCCTCTATCCCTATACTTTGAAGCGTTTTAATCAGGAATGGATGCTGGATTTTGTCAAATGCTTTTTCTGCATCAATTGAATGGACCATGTGGTTCTTCTCTTCTCTTATTGATTTGTTCTATTACACTGATTGATTGTGAATGTTGAACCATCCTTGTAACCCAGGGACGAATCTCACCAGGTCATGGTGGATAATCTTTTAATGTCCTGTTGGATCCTGTTTGCTAGGATCTTGTTGAGAATCTTAGTATCCATATTCATCAGTGATATTGGTTTTAAATTCTCCTTTTTGGTGTGACCTTTGCCTGGTTTGGGGATCAGGGTAATGCTGGCTTCATAGAAAGAGTCTGGTAGTTTTCCTTCTGCTTCAATTTTTTGAAACAGCTTCAGGAGAATACGTGTTATTTTTTCTTTGAAAGTTTGGTAGAATTCCTCAGGGAATCCGTCAGGTCCTGGGCTCTTCTTTTTTGGGAGGTTTTGATCACTGCTTCAATCTCTTTAATAGATATTGGTCTATTCAGGTTGTCAATTTCTTCCTGGTTCAATTTTGAGTGTTTATAGTTTTCCAGGAATGCATCCATTTCATCTAGGCTGCTTAACTTATTGGCATATAATTGTTGATAATAACTTCTGATGATTGTTTCTACTTTCTTGGTGTTAGTTGAGATCTCTCCCTTTTCATTCATAATTTTATTAATTTGATGTCTCTCTCTTTTCTTTTGGATTAGTGTGGCTGATGGTTTATTGATCTTATTGATTCTTTCAAATAACCAGCTTCTAGTTCTATCTATACGTTCTACTGTATCTCTAGTTTCTATCTCATTGATCTCTGCTCTAATCTTGATTATTTCCCTTCGTGTGCATGGAGGTGGTTTAATTTGTTGATTCTCCAGTTCTTTAAGGTGTAGAGACAGCCGGTGTATTCTGGATTTTTCTATTTTTTGAAGTATGCTTGGATGTCTATGTATTTCCCCCTTAGGACTGCCTTTGCTGTATCCCATGGGTTTTGGGCCAAAGTATCTTCATCTCATTGGTTTCCATGAATTGTTTCAGTTCTTCTGTGAGCTCCTAGTTGATCTAAGCATTCTCAAGCAAGGTGGTCTTTAGCTTCCAGGTGTTTGAGTTCCTTCCAAACTTTCCTTTGTGATTGAGCTCCAAGTTTCAAAACATTGTGATCTGAGAAAATGCAGAGAACAATCTCAGTCTTTTGGTATTGGTTGAGTCCTGATTTGTGACCCAGTACGTGGTCTATTCTGGAGAAGGTTCCATGTGAACTTGAGAAGAATAAGTATTCTGTTATTTTAGGGTAAAATGTTCTGTATATACCTATAAGCTCCATCTGGTCCCATGTGTCATTCAATGCTCTTGTTTCTTTATTGATTTTTCTGCTTTGATGATCTGTCTATTTCTGAGAGTGGTGTGTTAAGATCTCCTACTATTAATGAATTCATATCAATATGACTCTTTATCCTGATTTAATAGTTTTCTTTTGTAGTTGGCTGTTCCCATATTGGGGGCATAGATATTTCCAATTGTTAGATCATCTTGGTGGATAGTCCCTTTAAGAATTATGTAGTGCCCTTCTGTATCTCTGACTACAGTCTTTAGTTTAAAATCTAATTTATCTGATATGAGAATCACTACCCCGACCTTCTTCTGAGGACCATTGGCATGAAAGCTGCTTCTCCATCCCTTCACTTTCAGTCTGGGTGTATCCTTAGGTTTGAAATGGGTCTCTTGTAGACATCATATGGATGGGTCCTGTCGTTTTATCCAATCTGCAACCCTGTGTCACTGATGGGTGCATTTAGGCCATTCACATTGAGTGTGAATATTGAGAGATACGTTTTTATTGACATCATGTTAACTTTGAAGTCTTTCTTTCTGTAGACTGTCTCTATATTTCTGTTCAGTGTTCTTCTTAGGATTTTTCCTCTTTTAAAGAACCCCCCCTTAATATTTCCTGCAGTGTCAACTTGGTGGTCGCATACTCTTTTAAGCCTTGCTGGTGTTGGAAACTTTTTATCTCTCCATCCATTTTGAATGTCAGTCTTGCTGGATAAAGTATTCTTTGCTGCATGTTCTTCTCATTTAGTGCCCTGAATATATCTTGCCAGCCCTTTCTGGCTTGCCAGGTCTCTGTGGACAGGTCTGACATTATTCTGATTGACTTTCCTCTGTACATAAGGAGCTTCTTTGTCCTAGCTGCCTTCTAGAGAGTTTCTCTACAATTATAATACCTCATTCTTACTATCATGTGTCTCAAGGACTTTAAGGAATCTATAATCTTGGGGGGAGACCGTTCTGTCTTTAGTACATGAACACTGATTCCATTCGTGAGATTGGGAAAATTTTCCTGGAGAACTTGTTTCACTATATCTTCTAGACTTCTTTCTTTCTCCTCCACTTCAGGGATTCCAATAATTCTGACGTTGGAATGTTTCATGGCATCAATTATTTCCCTAATTCTGCTTTCGTGGCTTCTAAGCTGTTTTTTCCAAGCTTCCTCCTGATCCTTTCTCTTTGTTTTTCCTCCAGATCACTAATTCTATCTTCTGTCTTAGTTACCCTAGCTTTTAGAGAACTTAGATTAGATTGGAACTCATTGAGAGAATTGTGAACATCATCCCTGGTGGCTTTCAGTTTTGCCCTAATCAATACCATTTTGTCATCCATGGCTTTCTCCAACCTAGCTAATGCTTGGATAATTGTTAGCCTGAATTCCCTTTCTGACATATGGGCTATGTCCGTAGCCATTAGCTCTGTTGCAGAAAGCCTATCCTCTGAATTTTTCTTCTGGTGGGCATTCCTCTTCCTAATTATTTTGGTGAAAGATGGCTGAACGGATGTAGCTGGATGCATTGACCATGGTGCAGTCAAGGTGCACCCTGGAATGCTTCTTAGCAATCAAGAGTCCCCCCCCAAATGAAAGAAAAAAAGAAAGAGAGAAAAAAGAAAAAAAGAAGAGAGAGAGAGACAGAGAGAAACAGGAAAAAAAAATAAAAGAAAGATAAATGAGAAGGCTTAGCCCAAATGGGCCCCAAGGTAAGATTTATGAAGTATACAAACAAAAACAGACAGAAAAAGACTGATAAAAGTATATGACAAGAGAGAAAAAATATTTATATATAAAAGGAAAATAAACAAAAAAAGAACCCCATCAAAAAAAAAAAACAAAAAACAAAAAAAACCCGAGTAAAAGATTTATATACTACCAGGACAAACACAAATACACGGAAACATTGGAGGGTGAAAAAGATGGGGGAGTGGTTATAAATTCTCAGAGTGGGCGAGGAAGTTTACTTTGATTCTTCATGTATGTATCTTTTTTTTAATTAATTAATTTATTTATTTAATTTTTTTTATAAACATGTATTTTTATCCCCAGGGGTACAGGTCTGTGAATCGCCAGGTTTACACACTTCACAGCACTCACCAAAGCACATAGCCTCCCCAATGTCCATAACCCCACCCCCCCTTCTCCCAAACCCCTCCCCCCAGCAACCCTCAGTTTGTTTTGTAAGATTAAGAGTCACTTATGGTTTGTCTCCCTCCCAATCAACATGGTGGCTTAAGTGGGTAGGAGAATTCATGTATGTATCTTGATATCTGTGTTAAAGGACTCAACTTTCCTGAGATAATGGGTAATAAAAAATTGGTTTACCTATAGGGGTATCTTTGATTGAGGAAAGGGTTAAACCTTGAAGTTTAACTCTATATGAATATTAAAAACTAAAAATATTAAAAAAAGATTGATCTACACTAAACTAAAATAAAATTTTAAAAAATTAAAACAGTAGAAAAGCAAAAAAAAAACACGGGTATATGTATCAAAAAGTTCAGGTTCAAAGGTTACTATGGAATTTGAAGTACTGCACATCTCACTGTAATGGTAAATGGTAAATAATATACCAATTATTGGATGGTAAATAGGCTCAAAATTATGTATATAAAAATAAAAATAAAAAATAAAACATGAACCAGAATAGTGGGAACAAATTAAAAATAAAAGTTGTATCTATGAAGTAGTGGTGGTTGTTCTCTTGTCATCCTTTTTTTTTTTTTTTTTTTCTGTTTGGCTTTCTGGGGGAGGGGCCTGCCACATGGGTTTTCAGTAAGTGATGTTCCCTGAGTTAAGTCCTCCCGCCCCCTTTAAGGGGGTGGGCTCTAGGAAACTGGGTTTTCAGACTTTTGTTTTCTGGAGGTTTTTATGGTTTATTTGTTGTTGTTCATTTGTTTTCTCTCCCCTTGGCAGCTCTTGATGGTTTTTGGAAGTTTAGAGGAAAGCAAACTGCACCCAGACCTCCCTCTCAGAGAGAAGCCTCAGTCTGTTCTCCTCTGGGTGCTGCAGAGCACATAGGTTCCTCTTTGGCCGCTGGCAGAGCACGTTCCCAATTGCGGTCCCTGGGGACACAAGAGCTCCTCCTTGTACCCCAAACCACAACAGCAGTGGCTGTCTGGGCAGCTCTAGACCACCAGATAGGTTCCAAGCAGTAATCGCACATTGAGATTTTCCCACTGGGTGGGCAGGGAGTACTCAGCCTTTCTGGGACAGAGTGTTTCTGGCTGGCCCCTGCATGCACCTCTCTCAGGGGAGGGTGTGGGGCACGACTCAGGATTTTATAGCACCGTGCGGTGCACGCGTGAGGACTGCAAAAAGGCTGTGTTTCTGTCAGCTGGCGAGGCTCCCAGCACCTCACATGAGCCGCACCCCATGCGCCCTCAACCGTCCTCCCTTGCAACTCAGGGACCAAGAGCTGCTTTCCTCATCGCACTCTCTCTGGTTCAGTGCCAAAGGTGGCTATCCTGGGTCCAGGGACTTAAGCCCCTGTCCCTAACCGCCCTGATTCCCACAATTTCCCCCCACAATCCTTTGATTTTTTGAGTGCTTTGGACCAGACTCCAAGTTAATGCTTGTCCCCAGTCTCAGGACACTCGGCTATTGGGGTATTACTTTCCAATGGGTCACTTCTGGTGACTCCCTCCCCCTTTTTGTTTATCTTCTGATACCAGTCCGACATTCACACTCTGCTTTACCTGCCCATTGGCATCTTTTGCCCCCATAGAGATCCAGATGTGTATAATTCTAATCTCAGGCTGATTTCATGGGTCATTGGAATTCTTTGGTAGGTAATCAGCTCACTTTAGGGTAGAGGTTGAAAACGTGCCTCCTCCTAGTTCTCTGCCATCTTGTCTCCCTGTATGTTGATTTTGTAGCCTACAACTTTATTGAATGCATGTAACAGTTCTACTAATTTTTGGTGAAGCCTTTTGGATTCTCTATACAGAGTGTCATGTCACCTGCAAATAATGAAAGTTTTACTTCTTCTTTGTTTATTTGGATGCATTTTATTTCTTTTGTTTTCTGATTGCTGTGGTTAGGACTTCCAGTGCTATGCTAAATAGCAGTGGTGAGAGTGAACATACCTGTCTTGTTCCTGATCACAGAAGAAAAGCTCCCAGTATTTCCACATTGAAGGTGGTGTTAGGTGTGGCCTTTATTATGTTCAGGTATGTTTCCTCTAAACCTACTTTGTTGAGGGTTTTTATCATGAATGGGTGTTGTATTTTGTCAAATGCTTTTTCTGTATCCATTTAAATGGTCATGTGGCTCTTACCAATTCTTTTATTTATGTCATGCAACATATTGATTGATTTGAGAATATTAAACCACACTTGCATACCAGGAATAAATCTCACTTGATCGTGGTGAATGATTGTTTTTATTGTATTGTTGGATTTGGATTGCTAGCATTGTATTAAGATTTTTTGCATCCATGTTTATCAGAGATATTGGTCTGTAGTTTTCTTTTTTATTGGAGTTTTTATCTAGCTTTGGTATCAAGATAATGTTGGCCTCATAGAATGAGTTTGGAATCTTTCCTTCTTCATCTATTTTTTGGAGTAGTTTGAGAAGAATATGTGTTAACTCTTCTTTAAATGTTTGGTAGAATTTTCCTGTGAATCCATCTAGCCCTGGACTTTTGTTTGCTGGGAGTTTTTGATTAATAATTCAATTATTTTCCTGACTATTGATCTGTTCAACTTTTCTATTTCTTCCTGTTTAAGTTTTGGCAGTCTGTATGTTTCTAGAAATTTATCTATTTCTTCCAGTTGTCTGATTTGTTGGCATATATTTTTTTCATAATAATATATAATTGTTTGTATTCCTGTGGTATTAGTTTTTATTTCTAGATATGTCCCCTGAGGTAAGTGAAACAAAAGCAAAAATAAACTACTGGGACTTCATCAAAATAAAACTTCCACATAGTAAAGGACACAATCAACTAAACTAAAAAACAACCTACTGCTGGGAAAAGATGTTTGCAAATGATATATCTGGTAAATGAATAGTATTTAAAATCTGTAAAGAACTTACCAAACTCCACTCTCAAAAAACAAATAATTCAGTTAAAAAAATGGGTTGAAGGCATCAAGAGACATTTTTCCAAAGAAGACATAAAGATGACCAACAGACACATGAAAATATGCTCAACATCAATCATCCTCAGGGAAATACAAATAAAAACTACAATGAAATATCATCTCACTCCTGTCAGAATGGCTAAAATCAAAAAAACAAGAAACAAAAAGTGTTGTGGAAAGGGAACCCTTTTCCACTGTTGGTAGGAATGCAAATTGGTCTAGCTACCATGGCAAACAGTATGAAGGTTCCTCAAAAAGTAAAAAATAGAAGTATCTTATGATTCAGCAATCATTCTTCTGGGTATTTGCCCAAAGAATAAAAAAGTACCAATTTGAAGGGATACATGCACTCCCATGTTTATAATATCATTATTTATAATACCCAAACTATGGAAACAGCCCAAATTTTCATTGACTGATGAATGATAAAGAAGAGGTGGCATATACATACAATGGAATATTACTCAGCCGTACAAAGAATGAAGTCTTGCCATTTGCAAAGACATGGACACAGCTAGAGAATATTATACTAAGTGAAAGAAGTAAGTCAGAGAAAGACAAATATCATGATCTAACTCCAATGTGTAATTTAGGAAACAAAACAAATGAGCAAAGGGGAAAAAATGAGAGAGAGAGGCAATCCAAGAAACAGACTCTAAACTAAAGAAAACAAACTCATGTTTTTGAGGAAAAGGGGGTTAAATAGGTGATGGGATTATGGAATGCACTTGTTGTGATAAGCATGGGCTATGTACAGAAATGTTAAATTACTATATTGTACACCTGAAACTAATATTGCATTGTATATTAACTAACTGAATTAAAATAAAAACTTAAAAAAATTTGTATACTTAAAAGAAAAGTGTGTTAAGAAATAAGGAAAATGGGTTTCAGTTAGAGCAATAGTTAGTCTTGTTTATTTCTGGTTTTAATTGTTGGGATCTATCTTTGAGCAAGAGGGCTCACTGATACCATCTCTCTATAGCTTTGCCTATATGATGCCCATTCATTAGGGCTCAGTTAAGTTGTGATCATCTCTTGGATTACTTCCTAGTCCTCCTGTTCTTCATAAGGAAACCCTTCTATGTGTTTGCAGCAGTTACTTTGTTAGGCACTTTACATCCATGACTTAGATGGACCAATTCAGGTGTTTTTGAAGTAGCCTTAATTACCTTCCTTTTTAATTTGTACAGGATTTCATTATTCATCAATAAAATGGCCATGTTCTGTATCATGAAACCTAGCCTTCTCACCACAGCTAACTGAAAGGGCATCTCATCATGCACAGTAAATCTGTAGTTGCCAAGGAGGCTTCATGGTAGCTTTGTAGGAAACTCAGTATAGAAATTAGTGAAATCAAATTGTGGTATATAAAGAGAGTTTTTTTTTCTTTTTTTAAATTTAAATTAATTTTTAAAAATTATTTATTTGACAGAGAAAGACACAACAGAAGAGGAAACACAACCAGGGGGAGTGGGAGAGTGAGGAGGAGGATTCCTGCCAAGCAGGGAGCCTGATGTGGGGCTTGATTCCATGGTCCTGGGATCATGACCTGAGCCAAAGGCAGATACTTAATGACTTAGCCACCCAGGTGGCCCAGAAAAAGAGGTGGGCTTTTGTTGTTCTTGTTGTGGTTTGTTTGTTTGTTTTTAAGTTTTATTTATTATAAAGAGAGAAACAGCATTATCAAGGATAGGGGCAGGGAATAGGGATGCTGAGCAGGGAGCCTGATGCAAGGCTCAATTCCAATATCCTGAGATCATGACCTGAGCCAAAGGCAGATGGTTAACCAACTAAGCCACTGAGACACCCCTAGAAAAAGAGTTTATTGGGTAGTTTAAGGTGCCAAAGTAAAAAGACCCTATAGTAAAGGTACCATGCAAATAACATGATGTGTTATTAGTGAAGAGAGGTTGGACACTGGACATTAGCAGGAAAATGGTAGTAGTGGTAAAAGTGAGGGACAAGAAAACCTAAGCAACTCTTATGAAAGAATATTAATTGATTCTTGCTTAGAAATTAACAGAATAATTTAGTCAGTAGAATTGGTTGGTAGTCTTCCATGTCTTCAACTCTTCTTCAAGTTCTAATGACATTTAACCACACAGATATTCTGGTGAGGCCTGACCATCTGTCTAATATTCCTACATAATGAGATCTTTACTAGTTCAACTTAAGTGAGAGATATTTTTGTTCACTGAATTGAAGTCTAACTTAAAATGACTTTACAAGACAGGGATTATTATCACTGAAAAATAACTGAGTAGTAGGTTAAATGGTCAATTGATTTAATAAAGTCCAATACCTAGTAAGGACAGAGATAAGATTTGAACTTTGTTCAGGCTTCAAAACATATATATGTATATACATTGTCTTACTTTTAATAATCCTTAGTGTTTTAATTTTCATTTTTACTATGAAATTACTGAAAATAGAGTGATAATAACACCCATGTACTCATGACCCATTTTTACAGACATTAACATGCTGCCATGCTTGCTCCAAATATTTTTCATTTAAAATCTTATAGATACAGTTGAAGTCCATCTCCATCAATTTCTCCTTTTTCTTCACTTTAAAGATTGCTTTGTATTGAGGCCAAGATGTTTCATTTCCTTGCATCTAAATATACTCTTACTATTTAATTATATATGAGAAACAAAGCCCAGAAAGCTAAAGTGGTATATCAAATGGCTGTAATCCTCAGACTTTTGGACATCATAGGATAGGAACATTTATAAGTAAATAGATGTATAAATAAATTACAAATAGGGTTTGCCAACTTGTTTTTAAGTATGTATCAACTGAAAATATTTAAAATGACCTCTACTATCATACCTACAACACTTATTGACATCTACTATGACCAATTTTATTTTATTTTATTTTTTAAAGATTTTATTTATTTATTTGATAGAGAGAGCACAAACAGGAGGGAGAAGGAGAACAGACACCCTGCCGAGTGGGGAGCCCAATCCAGGGCTCAATCCCCGGATGCTGGGATCATGACCTGAGCTGAAGGTAGACGTTTAACCAACCGAGCCACCCAGGAACCACAGCTATCACCTGTTTTAAAAGCTACAATTAGGAAATACTATCAGTTATAAGAATAGTAAAGTTAAATATATTTAGTTATTTGGAAACCTCTCTAGTTATCCTCACTTTTGACCAGTAAAAGGTTTAACAGAAACTGGTATTCTATTCAGACCAGCTTTGGGGAACCACTGAGACATGGTATAGCTTGGACTAGAACCTGGAGTTCCCCACTCCCTGTTTCAGTGTTTTTTTTTTTTTTTTCACTACATCTTTCTGTCATTAGTCGCGTGATTTATACGGTTGACCCAGTGCACAAAATGATCTAGTTCAAAAGCCTATAGTAGTCCTCCATAACCAAATCCTTGAATCAGTATATTTGAGATCCATATTTAAAAGGTCAATGTGAGATGCCTGGGTGGCTCAGTGGGTTAAGCCACTGCCTTCAGTTCAGGTCATGATCTCAGGGTCTTGGGATCGAGCCCTGCATCAGGCTCTCTGCTCAGCAGGGAGCCTGCTTCCTCCTCTCTCTGTGCCTGCTTCTCTGCCTACTTGTGATCTCTGTCAAATAAATAAATAAATAAAATCTTTAAAAAAATAAAAGGTCAATGTGTTATCAGGATGTGATAACCAATAAATCATTAGCATCCACTTAACCTTACTTTCTCAGATTTTTAGATTAGTCACTAGTCATTTCAGGACATGGAAATATTTGACTCAGGGCTAAGGACCTTTGAAAACCAGAGAAGTTAAAGGGAAACACAATTCATGCTTTAATAACTGAAAAGGGTATGACTGATGATTTCACATAATGAAGTTCAATAATGAAAACAATTTTTTAGCAATAAAATGCATTTAAAGAAGGAACTGTTTCTTTGTATGTTTTCTTTCTTCATGAATTTCATAAAGTTGGAGTGTTCCAAGGCTCATTTCATATATCTTTTTTTTTCCTCTATTTAAACTAAATTTTTTGGTCATCACATCCAATTTCAAAAGTCTTTGAATATCATCAATATACTGATGACTTCCAAATTTTATTTCTAGCCTAGGTCTTTTTCCTTAATGTCTGGCTTTTATGTCCAGTTGTGTACTCAATATCTACATTTTGATGTCTAATAAGCATCTAAAACTTAATATGCCCAAATCCAAACTCTTAATCTCCTTCAAATCTATTCTACCTGCACTTTTTCTGATGTCCATTAACGGTAACTCAATCCTTCTAGCTGCTCAAGTCAACAATTTTGGGGTCATTTTTTACTTTTTCTCACATCATCCAAACTGTCATAAAATCCTATTTGTTCTATCTTCAAAATAAATTCATAGCTTGACTACTTCCCATAATATTCACCACTACCATATTGACACAAGCCATCATCATTTCTCATATGAATGGTGTAATAGCTTTAAATCTGATCTCTCTGCTTTTATCTATTCCCTTACAATTTATTCTCAACAGAAAAGACCGGGTAATCTTTTAAATGGAAATTAAATAACTGAATCCTTTGATCAACACTTTCCAGTGTTTCCCCACTTCAGAGTAAAAGACAAAAAATTTAAAGTTGTATACTTTAGAACCTATAAGATCTATTCCAGTGCTATAAAAAACTAATGATGTACTATATGTTGGCTGATTGAATTTAATTATGAAAAAGAAATTTAATATAACTTATACAATTTTAAATTTTCTAGTAACCACATTAAAAATAAACAGGCAAATTAATTTTAATAAACTTTATGCAATATACATAAAATATTACCACTTTACCATGTAACTTATATTAGATATTATTAATGAGCTATTTCACAATATCTCTTTTAAAAAATATTTTATTCATTTATTTGTCAAAGAGAGAACGAGAAGGAGCACAATCAGGGGAAGCAGCAGGCAGAGGGAGAAGCAGTTTCCCCGCTGAGCAAGAGTCAGATGTGGGACTCAATCCCAGGACCCTAGAATCATGACCTGAACCAAAAACAGATGCTTAACTGACTGAAACACCCAGGCATTCCTACACATTCTCTTTTTCATACTATATCTTCAAAATCTGGCATGTATTTTATACTGACACATTTTTCAATTTGAAGTATTCACATTTCAAGGGCTCAATAACCACAATCAGCCAGTGACAATTGTATCACAAAGTGCATGTCCTTCATTGCTCCTTTGACATCATGTCCTAATATTTTCCCTCTCACTCTTTCAGCTCTAGTACTCCCATACTCAAACAGTCTGGAAAAACTCTACACTTGCTATTCCTTCTGCTTAGAATGTTTCTATCTCTGATACCCAATTGATTTACCTGCCCACCTTCTATTGGTTTCTGTGGCTATTATAGTTGTCTATGTAAGAAGCAATTGTAATTTACAACAGTACCAAGAAAACCATAAAGTTCTTGGAATAAAACTAACCAAAGAGGTATAGGATATATACCCTAGGAACTACAAAACACTCATGCAAGAAACTGAAGAAGACACAAAAATATGGAGAAACATTCCATGCTCATGGATTAGAAGAATAAACATTGCTAAAATGTCTAAGTTGCCCAGGGTAATCTGTACTTTAAATGCCAATCCAATCAAAATACCAATGACATTTTTCAAAATGCTGGAACAAACTATCCTAAAATTTGTATGGAACCAGAAAAGACCCCTAGTAGTCAAGGAAATGTTGAAAAAGAAAAACAAAGCTGGAGGCATTACCTTGCTGATTTCAAGTTATATTACAAAGCTGTGATCACCAAGACAGCATGATATTGGCACAAAAAACAGACACCTTGATCAATGGAACAGAGATCCCAGTTATGGACTTTCAACTCTATGGTCAACTGGTCTTCAACAAAGCAGGAAAAATATCCAGTGGAAGACAGACAGTCTCTTCAATAAATGGTGCTGGGAAAATGGGACTGCTGTACACAGAAAAATGAAACTCAACAATCCTTTTACAACATACACAAAGATAAACTCAAAATGGATGAAAGACCTCAATGTGATACAGGAATACATCCAAATCCTAGAGGAAGACATAGGCAAAAACCTCTTTGACATCATCTACAGCAACTTATTTCAAGACATGTCTCCAAAGGCAAGGGAAACAAAAGCAAAAATGAACTTTTGGGACTTCATCAAGATAAAAATCTTCTATAAAGCAAAGGAAACAGTCAACAAAACAAAGAGGCAACCCACAGAATGGGAGAAGATATTTGTAAGTGACACTACAAAGGGCTGATAGCCCATATCTATAAAGAACCTTCCAAACTCAACACACACAAAATAGATAATCATGTCAAAAAATGGGCAGAAGAGACTATTCCAAAGAAGACATATGAATGGCTAACAGACACATGGAAAGTGTTCATCACCATTAGCCATCAGGGAAATTCAAGTCAAAACACATTGAGATACCACCTTACACCAGTTAGAATGGCAAATATTGACAAGGCAAGAAACAACAAATGTTGGAGAAGTTGTGGAGAAAGGGGAACCCTCATACACTGTTGGTGGGAATGCAAATTGGTGCAGCAACTTTAGAAATCAGTGTGGAGGTTCCTCAAAAAATTAAAAACAGAACTACCCTATAACCCAGCAATTGCCCTATTGGGTGTTTACCCCAAAGATACAGATGTAGTTTAAAGAAGAGCCATATGCACCCCACTGTTCATAGCAGCAATGTATACAATAGCCAAAATGTGGAAAGAGCCAAGATGCCCTTCAACAGACAAGTGGATAAAAAAGATGTGGTCCATATACCCAATGGAATATTACTCAGTCATTAGAAACGATGAATACCCAAATTTGCATCAGCATGAGTGGGACTGGAGGAGATTATGCTGAGTAAAATAAGTCAAACTTTTTCTGTTTGACTTATGGTTTCACTCATTTGTGGAACATAAGGAATAGTATGGAGGACATTAGGAGAAGGAAGGGGAAAATGAAGGGGGAGAGATCAGAGTGGGAGATGAACCATGAGAGACTGTGGACTCCAGGAAACAAACTGATGGTTTTAGAGGAGAAGGGTGGAAGGATGGGTGAGTCTGTGAGTCTGGTGATGGATATTAAGGAGGACATGGATTGCATGGAACACTGGGTGTTTACACAAACAATGAATCATGGAACACTACATCAAAAACTAATAATGTACTGTATATAACTAGCATAACACAATTAAAAAATGATTATGAGGCAAAAAAAAGAAACTGATAATTAAGTCTTCTGTGATATCAATCATGGTGATAATTAAATGGACTCAAGAGCTGTTAAGGGTGTGAAATGAAGTGATAAAAGTTTTAAAGATAAATGAAAATAAATTACATTAATTCACATAAAATTATTATATATTCTAGTAGTATTGGGAAACATTAGGTCATCATGATTCTGTAAGGTTATAAATAACCAAAACAAAGTAATACATACCTTTTGAAATTACCTTGATTTGTAAGACGTGATATTTGCACAAAACACTCATGAATGCTGATCTATGTGTCACAGAAACAAAATAGTTGTCACTTATAAATCCTTTCTTTCTAGTATATACTCATTGTACAGCTCCAGAGAAAAATGAAATTCAAGCAAAATCACCTGTATGTCCCTATTCACTTATGCATTTATTGATCATATTGAATAGTAACTATATTCAGACATTAATCATACATATAGACATAAAAAATTAATTGATTCTTGTCACAGCTTAGGCTCTGGAGGCCTTCAGAACTGAGTTTGAATTCTGGATCTGTGCCTATTATCAGCATTATGTTAGGTAAGTTACCTATGTTCTTGTTATCAGTTTCTTCATCTTTAAAACAGAAATAATGGCATAAAGTCCTACTTGTTTCTACTTGTTCTTTTTTTTTTTTCCTACTTGTTCTTAACACTCTGCTTCACTGACTTCTGGGAAACAACTATCTCTGGATTCTCCTAATAACTCTGACAAAAACTTCTGTTTCTTTCTGGATCTATTTCCTCCTTCTATTCTTTAAAAAAATTAATTTGTCTATGGCTCTGCCCTCAAAACACTGCCTTGCTTGACTCAAATTCTCCAGAACTCTCATTGAAGCTTTTATGGTTTCATAAAAGCTGTATAGGCTATGAACAATAAGTCTTTATCTCTAGTCCCAGACATGTATATTAAATGCTTGCTGGAGTCATTTTCCTATATTCCCCAAGGCATTTCAAATCAAACATGACCAAAAACTAAATTTATCTTACCTCCAAAGCATGCTCTACTTTATTTTCTGTCTTGCCTAATGTCAAAAGCACACAACCCAGTCCTCCTCACTAGAATCTGGTGTTATCCTTGAATTGCATTCTCATCCCTCAAATAATGTTATAAATACTGTAAATGCACAAGATCTTAAAGTATAATAGAAAAACATCTTACATATCTATTAAACGGCTTTCTCATGACTTAAATTTTTGTCATATTTATTTTAGAATCTTGTTATAAATAAACAATATGTAAGTATATGTGAAGACATATATGTAGGCACACATCTCCTCTCCTCTCTTTCCCTAGAAGTGATTACTATTTTCAACTTGGTGTTCATGATTTCTAAGAATTCTTTGTATTTTTATAACAGATTGATGTATCCACAAACATGTCTCCATATACTTACACTGAATATATACATGATTTAAACTTTATATAAATAGAATGATCCTGCATATATACATCTACAATTTTATGTGTTTGTTAAACCTTGTAATTGTGGCATTTATCCATATGCTTTGATTCATTTTTATTGCTTTATAGTATTCCATTGTAGAAGAATACTATGATCCATTTTCTTGATTGAAATTTAAGTTTATTTCTTTTACTGCAAGTGCTATCAATTTTATTCTTAAAATGTCTCCATTTGTACCTGTATTGAAGTTTTCTAGGAATATTGGAATGCAATTGAAATTTGTTATCCTTACTAGCTAGGAGTCATATCCATTTGTGTGTCTACTGACAACATATAAGAATATCATTGTTCCACAGTTCACAAATAACTAATATTTTTATTTCTTTTTGTATCTGTTGTGTATGAAATGCTGGCACATTGTTTTAATGGACATTTGCCTGATTTCTAATATATTTGAACATATTTTCATATGTATATTAGGCATCCAGTTTTCTTTGTTCCTAAGTTACCTGTGCACATTGTTAGTCTTTCATTTTGATTTTTTGTATTTTTCTTATTCATTTATGATACATATTTTTTATCATTCTTGAAAATATAATCCTTTGTCAGGTAGATGCATCACAAAAAATTCTCCCAACATAAGAGGTATTTTTCTAATTTTAGTCACCCTCCACTTCCTGCTACAGAGAGGGAGGATACCCTTACAAATAGAGATTTCCAATATAAATATAAATATAAACATAAAACATCTTTTTAAAAAGGGTACCTTCTACTTGGATTTCAGAGCTTTTTCCATGTCTGTTTTTTTCTTAAAAATAATTAGATCAGTTGGATGTCTTTTTTGCAGAAATGTCTGTTCATGTCTTCTGCCCATTTCTTGACTGGATTATTTGTTCTTTGGGTGTCCAAATGGCAAACAGACACATGAAAAAGTGCTTAACATCACTCAGCATCAAGGAAATACAAATCAAAACCACAGTCAGATACCACCCCATGCCAGTCAGAATGGCTAAAATTAACAAGTCAGGAAACAACAGGTGTTGGTGAGGATGCTGAGAAAGGGGAACCCTCCTACACTTTTGTTAGGAATGCAAGCTGGTGCAGCCACTCTGGAAAATAATGTGGAGTTTCCTCAAAAAGTTGGAAATACAGTTACCCCATGACCCAGCAATAATACTACTGGGCATTTACCCTAAAGATACAAACATAGTGATCCAAAGGGGCACATGCACCCGAATGTTTATAGCAGTGATGTCCACAGTAGCCAAACTATGGAAAGAGCCTAGATGTCCATCAACAGATGAATGGATAAAGAAGAATATATATATTCTAAGAAATACATTTCTAGAAATTCATTACCCCTCTTGATAATGGAGAATGAAAGTATTAAATCTGCATGAAAATCTTAAAATTGGGGTGCCTGGGTGGCTCAGTGGGTTAAGCCTCTGCCTTCGGCTCAGGTCATGATCTCAGGGTCCTGGGATCGAGCCCCACATCGAGCTCTCTACTCAGCAGGGATCCTGCTTCACCCCTCTCTCTCTCTGCCTGCCTCTCTGCCTACTTGTGATCTCTCTCTCTCTCTGTCAAATAAATAAAATATTTTTTAAAATTTTAAAATTGTTTACTGTCTTTTGCCTGATAACCTCTAATAACTGTCTCACAGATCCTTAACGGCAAAAGGAGAGGAAGAGAGGGAATCCTAAGCAGACTCAATGCACCGCGCAGAGCTTGACAAGGGGCTCCACCTCACAATCCTGTGATTATGAACTTGAGCCAAAGGCAGACACTTAACTGACTAAGCCACTGAGGCAGCCCTCCAGATTATCTTAGTTCAGACAAAAGACACCGTGGGCAAAGCATCTCCGTGATTGAAGCTAAAACTACCCCCTTAAGTAATAAGGACTGTCTTGAGCTAGCAATACCCTGCATGATTGACCCCAAGACATTGATTGACCTAACTTTTACTGTCTTCTTACATGCACCCACTGAGCCTTTTCTTACATTTTCCTTATACAAACCTAGAAGTACTTTCAGAATTGGAGACAGTTTTGCGACTTTAGTCTGCTGTCTGACTGAAATAAATCCCATTCTTGTTTTACCAACACTCATCTCTCTACCTTTGGACTTTGTCAGTGGTGAGTGGCCAAACCTGGTCTGTTGGGACTCCCAGAGCCATGTGCTCTTGTACCTCATGCCCTGGATATAATTCCATTCATAGGAAATGTCCAGAATAGGCAAATCCATAGAGACAGAGAACAGATTAATACTTTATGAAAACTGGGAATAGAGAATAAGAAGAGTGACTGCTAATAAGTATGGAGTTTCTTTTTTTTTCTTTTTTTTTAAATTTTTTATTTATTATAAACATATATTTTTATCCCCAGCGGTACAGGTCTGTGATTAACCAGGTTTACACACTTCACAGCACTCACCAAAGCACATACCCTCCCCAATGTCCATAATCCAACCTCCTTCTCCCAAACCCCGTCCCCCCAGCAACCCTCAGTTTGTTTTGTGAGATTAAGAGTCACTTACGGTTTGTCTCCCTCCCAATCCCATCTTGTTTCATTGATTCTTCTACCCACTTAAGTCCCCATGTTGCAACACCACTTCCTCATATCAGGGAGATCATATGGTAGTTGTCTTTCTCTGCTTCACTTATTTCGCTAAGCATGATACGCTCAAGTTCCATCCATGTTGTCGCAAATGGCAAGATTTCATTTCTTTTGATGGCTGCATAGTATTCCATTGTGTATATATCCCACATCATCTTGATCCATTCATCTGTTGATGGACATCTAGGTTCTTTCCATAGTTTGGCTATTGTGGAAATTGCTGCTATAAACATTCGGGTGCACGGGCCCCTTTGGATCACTACATTTGTATCTTTAGGCTAAATACCCAGTAGTGCAATTGCTGGGTCATAGGGCAGTTCTATTTTCAACATTTTGAGGAACCTCCATGCTGTTTTCCAGAGTGGCTGCACCAGGTTGCATTCCCACCAACAGTGTGGGAGGGTTCCCCTTCTCTGCATCCTCGCGAGCATCTGTCATTTCCTGACTTGTTGATTTTAGCCATTCTGACTGGTGTGAGGTGATATCTCATTGTGGTTTTGATTTGTATTTCCCTGATGCCGAGTGATATGGAGCACTTTTTCATGTGTCTGTTGGCCATCTGGATGTCTTCTTTGCAGAAATGTCTGTTCATGTCCTCTGCCCATTTCTTGATTGGATTATTTGTTCTTTGGGTGTTGAGTTTGCTAAGTTCTTTATAGATTCTGGACACTAGTCCTTTATCTGATACGTCGTTTGCAAATATCTTCTCCCATTCTGTCAGTTGTCTTTTGATTTTGTTAACTGTTTCCTTTGCTGTGCAAAAGCTTTTGATCTTGATGAAATCCCAATAGTTCATTTTTGCCCTTGCTTCCCTTGCCTTTGGCGTTGTTCCTAGGAAGATGTTGCTGCGGCTGAGGTCGAAGAGGTTGCTGCCTGTGTTCTCCTCAAGGATTTTGATGGATTCCTTTTGCACATTGAGGTCCTTCATCCATTTTGTGTCTATTTTTGTGTGTGGTGTAAGGAAATGGTCCAATTTCATTTTTCTGCATGTGGCTGTCCAATTTTCCCAGCACCATTTATTGAAGAGGCTGTCTTTTTTCCATTGGACATTCTTTCCTGCTTTGTCGAAGATTAGTTGACTGTAAAGTTGAGGGTCTATTTCTGGGCTCTCTATTCTTTTCCATTGATCTATGTGTCTGTTTTTGTGCCAGTACCATGCTGTCTTGATGATGACAGCTTTGTAATAGAGCTTGAAGTCCGGAGTTGTGATGCCACCAACGTTGGCTTTCTTTTTCAATATCCCTTTGGCTATTCGAGGTCTTTTCTGGTTCCATATAAATTTTAGAATTATTTGTTCCATTTCTTTGAAAAAGATGGATGGTACTTTGATAGGAATTGCATTAAATGTGTAGATTGATTTAGGTAGCATAGACATTTTCACAATATTTAGTCTTCCAATCCAGGAGCATGGAACATTTTTCCATTTCTTTGTGTCTTCCTCAATTTCTTTCATGAGTACTTTATAGTTTTCTGAGTATAGATTCTTTGCCTCTTTGGTTAGGTTTATTCCTAGGTATCTTATGGTTTTGGGTGCAATTGTAAATGGGATTGACTCCTTAATTTCTTTTTCTTCTGTCTTGCTGTTGGTGTAGAGAAATGCAACTGATTTCTGTGCATTGATATTATATCCAGACAGTTTACTGAATTCCTGTGTAAGTTCTAGCAGTTTTGGTGTGGAGTCTTTTGGGTTTTCCACATATAGTATCATTTCATCTGTGAAGAGTGATAATTTGACTTCTTCTTTGCCGATTTGGATGCATTTAATTTCCTTTTGTTGTCTGATTGCTTTGGCTAGGACCTCTAGTACTATGTGGAATAGCAGTGGTGATAATGGGCATCCATGCCGTCTTCCTGACCTTAGCGGAAAAGCTTTCTTTTTTTCTCCATTGAGAATGATATTTGCGGTGGGTTTTTCATAAATGGCTTTGATGATATTGAGGTATGTGCCCTGTATCCCTACACTTTGAAGAGTTTTGATCAGGAAGGATGCTGTACATTGTCAAATGCTTTTTCAGCATCTATTGAGAGTATTATATGGTTCTTGTTCTTTCTTTTATTGATGTGTTGTATCACATTGACTGATTTGCGGATGTTGAACCAACCTTGCAGCCCTGGAATAAATCCCACTTGGTCGTGGTGAATAATCCTTTTAATGTACTGTTGAATCCTATTGGCTAATATTTTGTTGAGTATATTCACATCTGTGTTCATCAAGGATATTGGTCTATAGCTCTCTTTTTTGATGGGATCCTTATCTGGTTTGGGGATCAAGGTGATGCTGGCCTCATAAAATGAGTTTGGTAGTTTTTCTTCCATTTCTATTTTTTGGAACAGCCTCAGGAGAATAGGAATTAGTTCTTCTTTAAATGTTTGGTAGAATTCCCCTGGGAAGCCGTCTGGCCCTGGGATTTTGTTTGTTTGGAGATTTTTAATGACTGTTTCAATCTCCTTACTGGTTATGGGTCTGTTCAGGCTTTCTTTTTCTTCCTGGTTCAGTTGTGGTAGTTTATATGTTTCTAGGAATGCATCCATTTCTTCCAGATTGTCAAATTTGTTGGCGTAGATTTGCTCATAGTATGTACTTATAATAGTTTGTATTTCTTTGGTTTTAGTTGTGATCTCTCCTCTTTCATTCATGAT
>NC_081575.1:23376776-23403782 GCF_022355385.1 Mustela nigripes | reverse complement strand
GGGTCCTTTCTCTTTTCTTTTTGATAAGTCTGGCCAGGGGTTTATCATTTTTTTTTAATTCTTTCAAAGAACCAGCTCCTAGTTTCGTTGATTTGTTCTATTGTTTTTTGGTTTCTATTTCATTGATTTCTGCTCTGATCTTTATGATTTCTCTTCTCCTGCTGGGCTTAGGGTTTCTTTCTTGTTCTTTCTCCAGCGCCTTTAGGTGTAGGGTTAGGTTGTGTATCTGAGACCTCTCTTGTTTCTTGATCCTATTGAATCCTATTGGCTAATATTTTGTTGAGTATTTTCACATCTGTTTTCATCAAGGATATTGGTCTATACCTCTCTTTTTTGATGGGCTCCTTGTCTGGTTTGGGGATCAAGGTGATGCTGGCCTCATAAAATGAGTTTGGTAATTTTCCTTCCATTTCTATTTTTGGAACAGTCTCAGGAGAATAGGAATTATTTCTTCTTTAAATGTTTGGTAGAATTCTCTTGGCTTGTACCGCTATATATTTTCCTCTCAGGACTGCCTTTGTTGTGTCCCACAGATTTTGAACCGTTGTATTTTCATTATAATTTGTTTCCATGATTTTTTTCAATTCTTCTTTAATTTCCCGGTTGACCCATTCATTGTTTAGAAGGATGCTGTTTAGTCTCCTTGTATTTGGGTTCTTTCCAAACTTCCTTTTGTGGTTGAGTTCTAGCTTTAGAGCATTGTGGTCTGAAAATATGCAGGTTATGATCCCAATCTTTCGATACCAGTTGAGTCGTGCTTTAGGACCGAGGATGCGATATATTCTGGAGAATGTTCCATGTGCACTAGAGAAGAATGTGTATTCTGTTGCTTTGGATGAAATGTTCTGAATATATCTGTGATGTCCATCTGGTCCAGTGTGTCGTTTAAGGCCTTTATTTCCTTGCTGATCTTTTGCTTGGATGATCTGTCCATTTCAGTGAGGGGAGTGTTAAAGTCCCCTACTATTATTGTATTATTGTTGATGCTTTTCTTTGATTTTGTTATTAATTGGTTTTTATATTTGGGTGCTCCTACGTTGGGGGCATAGATATTTAAAATTTTTAAATCATCTTCTTGTTGGACAGATGTTATAACATCTTCTTGTTTGAGTATGATATAGTGTCCTTCCTCATCTCTTATTATAGTCTTTGGCTTAAAATCGAATTGATCTGATATAAGGATTGCCACTCCTGCTTTCTTCTGATGTCCATTAGCATGGTAAATTCTTTTCCACCCCCTCAATTTAAATCTGGAGGTGTCTTCGGGCTTAAAATGAGTTTCTTGGAGGCAACATATAGATGGGTTTTGTTTTTTTATCCATTTTTATACCCTGTGTCTTTTGACAGGGGTATTTAGCCCATTAACATTCAGGGTAACTATTGAGAGATATGAATTTTGAGCCATTGTATTCCTGTAAGGTGACTGTTACTGTATATGGTCTCTGTTCCTTTCTGCTCTACCACTTATAGGCTCTCTCTTTGCTTAGAGGACCCCTTTCAATATTTCCTGTAGAGCTGGTTTGGTGTTTGCAAATTCTTTCAGTTTTTGTTTGTCCTGGAAACTTTTAATTTCTCCTTCTATTTTCAATGATAGCCTAGCTGGATATAGTATTCTTGGCTGCATGTTTTTCTCGTTTAGTGCTCTGAAAATATCATGCCAGCTCTTTCTGGCCTGCCAGGTCTCTGTGGATAAGTCAGCTACCAATCTAATATTTTTACCATTGTATGTTACAGACTTCTTTTCCCGGGCTGCTTTCAGGATTTTCTCTTTGTCACTGAGACTTGTAAATTTCACTATTAGGTGACGGGGTGTGGGCCTATTCTTATTGATTTGAGGGGAGTTCTCTGAACCTCCTTCATTTTGATGCTCATTCCTTTTGCCATATTGGGGAAATTCTCCTCAATAATTCTCTCCAGTATACCTTCTGCTCCCCTCTCTTTCTTCTTCTTCTGGAATCCCAATTATTCTAATGTTTCATCTTATGATGTCACTTATCTCTCGAATTCTCCCCTCGTGGTCCAGTAGCTGTTTGTCCCTCTTTTGCTCAGCTTCTTTATTCTCTGTCATTTGGTCTTCTCTATCACTAATTCTTTCTTCTGCCTCATTTATCCTAGGAGTGAGAGCCTCCATTTTTGATTGCACCTCATTAATAGCTTTTTTGATTTCAACTTGGTTAGATTTTAGTTCTTTTATTTCTCCTAAAGGGCTTTTATATCTCTCGAGAGGTTTTCTCTAATATCTTCCATGCCTTTTTCGAGCCCGGCTAGAACCTTGAGAATTGTCATTCTGAACTCTAGATCTGACATATTACCAACGTCTGTATTGATTAGATCCCTAGCCTTTGGTACTGCCTCTTGTTCTTTTTTTTTTTGCGTTGAATTTTTCCGTCTTGTCATTTTGTCCAGATAAGAGTATATGAAGGAGCAAGTAAAATACAAATTGGGTGGCATCAACCCCAGGAAAATAAGCTTTAACCTAATTAGAAGAGATCCCAAATCGTGAGGGGGGAGAAAGGGGATAAAAAGAGGTTCAAAACGAAGAAAGAAAAAAAAAGAAAAATGAAAAAAGAAAAGAAATGAAAAGAATTAAAAAAAAACAAAAAAGAAAAATATAAAAGGGAAAAAATATATATATTAGATATACTAGTTAAAAAACGTTAAAAAAAGGTAAAAGTTAAAAAAAAATTTAACCAGAAGGCGAGAAAAAAAACCAAAAAATGAAAAAGAAAAAATTTAAATTAACTGCAAGACTAAAAAAAAATCACAGGGAAAAAGCCATGAGTTCCGTGCTTGGCTTTCTCCTCCTCTGGAATTCTGCTGCTCTCCTTGGTATTGAAACCGCACTCCTTGGTAGGTGAACTTGGTCTTGGCTGGATTTCTTGTTGATCTTCTGGGGGAGGGGCCTGTTGTAGTGATTCTCAAGTGTCTTTGCCCCAGGCGGAATTACACAGCCCTTACCCGGGGCCGGGGTGAGTAATCCGCTCCGGTTTGCTTTCAGGAGCTTTTGTTCCCTGAGCGCTTTCCATAGAGTTCCAGAGGACGGGGAAAACAAACGGCGGCCTCCTGGTCCCCCGTCTGGAGGAGCCGAGTGCCCGGGGGCTGCACTCCTCAGTGCGCCCTCAGAGAACAGCGCCCAGTTACTTCCGTCTGCCTGACCTCCGGCCGCGCTCCGACCTCACCGAGCCTACGACCGGTTCAAGGCAACACCGAGCTGTGAGCTTACTTTAGGCTCTGTCTCTGTAGCCAGCTTTCCCGTTCCAATACCCGCAAGTTCTGCGACACTCAGACACCCCTGATCCTTCTGTGACCCTGTTGGACCTGAGGCCACGCTGATCCCGCATGGGCTTCGCCCCGGTTTAGCCTCTGGAGCAATGTCCCTCAGCGGAACAGACTTTTAAAAGTCCTGAATTTGTGCGCTGTTGCTCCACAGCTTGCCGGGAGCCGGCTCCTCCCCCCGGGGTCTATCTTCCCGTCGCTTTCGATTCACTTTGCCGGTCCTACCTTTCAGAAAGTGGTTGTTTTTCTGTTTCCAGAATTGCTGTTCTTCTTCTCTTCGATCTGCCGATGGATTTTCAGGTGTTTGCAATCTTTAGATAAGCTATCTAGCTGATCTCTGGCTAGCTGAAGTAGTCTCAGCCTGCTACTTCTCCGCCATCTTGACTCCTCCCCCCTGGAGTTTCTTTTAAATATATATATTTTTTATTAGACAGATAGAGATCACGAGTAGGCAGATGGGCAGGCAGAGATAGAGGGGAAGCAGGCTCCCCACTGAGCAGAGAGCCCCATGTGGGGGCTCAATCCCAGGACCCTGGGATCATGACCTGACCTGAAGGCAGAGGCTTTACCCCACTGAGCCACCCAGGTGCTCCTGGAGTTTCTTTTAGTGTGATAAAAATATTCTGGAATTAAATATAGATAACAATTGTACAGTTCTGTGAATATATTAATAAATGCTGACTTCCATACCTCAAAAAATGGTGGATTTTATGGTATGTGAATTACATCACATAAAGTAAGGAAAAAAATATTTAAGATAGTGTTTTCACAGATCTTGACTATAAAACTACCTGTATGCACACACACACACACACACACACACACACATGTGTTAGTTTATAAACTATTTATTTAGGTTTAAAATGGTTAAAATTCTATTCATTTTTTCACTTTATATGGTGTTATGGAAAGTTTTTTTTACAGGAAATAGTCTATTTTATGTAATTTGTTGGCATAAAATCATTCATAGAATTCTCATAATGTTTTTATATGAATATTTTATTTAACCTTTCTTGAAATTTATGTTAGATTTTTCACATTATCTAGTCTGCTTTATCACTGGAACTGGATTGTCATGCCCAAAATTCAATTATCTATTTATTTTGACAATACTTTCTCAAATGTCTCTTAAGACCATCTCCTTCTTCATGATAATGATTAGAATAGTTTCAGCCTTCATATTCTCATTTATAAACTATTTTTAATAAACTGTTGTTAATAAACTCATTTATTTTCTTTGCTTTTGATGATTTAATCATTAAATTCTTTATAAACCTACCACAGTTCATTTTTTCATCCAGTGGATTTGTATTTTATGCCCATTAACATGAATATAAAATAAAAATTGCTTTGTTCAAAATCTTTACCTAACCTTTCAAAGCATACCAACAACATAAAATATATTATGTATCTTTCATGATTTAACCTCTTTAATTATCTTGCCTTATTTCCTATCATTCCCTGCTTCATGCTTTATGCTTCAGCATTATCAAACTACTTATAATCCTTTGTGCACACCACACTTACTGATTTCTACGCTTCTGCTGATGTTTCTTTGCCTAGTTTGCCCCCCCTCCAGTCCAAAAATCTACTAATTAAACTAAGTCCTCTTTATATCTAGATGTTTCATTCAAAGGTCCCTTTCTTCAAAAATCCTTTCTTGAAACCCCTCTCAATCCACAGATCATGCTTTGTTTCACACCTCCTATAATTTCCTAATATTTTGCACATCTCTCAGATGTTACACTACCACGTTGTTTTGTTTTTTACTTATGAGATTCTGTGTCCCTGTGTCCCTCTATTACTTAGAGTCTTTATGGACAGATATCTGTCTTATTATATTTGGTTCCAAATGCCTAGCATAGTGTTTGATATCTAAAAAAATCTTAATGCATATTCATTGAATGAAATAATGATTGGAGAATAAACAACTGAAGTTGAACTAGATTTCTTTTTCTTAAGTTGGACTAGATTTATTTTAAAAATATGGTTGAAAATTATTTGGGGTTTTGTATATTTTTTGTTGTTTTTATTGATTTTTTTAAAATTGTGTTGTTAGTCACTATAAAAATACATCGTTAGTTTTTGATAGTGTTCCAAGATTCATTGTTTATGCATCACAGCCAGTATTTCATGCAATACACGCCCTCCTTAATACCTACCACCAGGCTCACCCATCCCCCTATGCTCTCCCCTCTTATACCTTCACATTGTTTCTCAGAGTCCACAGTCTCTCATGGTTCATCTCCTCCTCCAATTTGCTCCAATTCATTTTTCCTTTCTTTCACCATTGTTTAAAAATTTCATTTTATTTTTTCAGTGTTCCAAGATTCATTGTTTATGCACCACACTCAGTTCTCCATGCAAAACATGCCCTCCATAATACCCACCACCAGGTTGACCTAACCCACCATCCCCCTCCCCTCCAAAACCCTCAGTTTGTTTCTCAGAGTCCACAGTCTCTCATGCTTCGTACCCCCCAATTCACTTTTCCTTTCCTTTTTCTAATGTCCTCCATGTTATTCCTTATGTTCCACAAGTAAGTGAAACCATATGATAATTGACTTTCTCTGTTTGACTTATTTCACTCAGCAAAATGTTCAGTCCCATCCATGTTGATACAAAAGTTGGGTATCCAACCTTTCTGATGGAGGCATAATATTCCATTGTATATATGGACCACATCTTCTTTATCCATCATCTGTTGAAGCAGATCTAAGTTCTTTCCATAGTTTGGCTATTGTGGACATTGTTGCTATGAACACTGGGGTGTATATAGCCCTTATTTTCACTACATCTGTATCTTTGGGGTAAATAACCAGTAGTGCAATTGCCGGGTCATAGGGTAGCTCTATTTTCAATTTTCTGAGGAATCTCCATACTGTTTTCCAAAGTAGCTGCACAAATTTGCATTCTCACCAAAAGTTTAATAGGGTTTCTCTTTCTCCACATTCTTCTCCAACATTTATTGTGTCCTGCCTTGTTAATCTTTGCCATTCTAACTGGTGTAAGGTGGTGTCTCAATGTGGTTTTGATTTGAATCTCCCTGATGGCCAATGATGCTGAACATTTTTTCATGTGTCTGCTAGCGATTTGTATGTTCATTGGAGAAGTATCTGTTCGTGTATTCTGCCCATTTTTTGACACAATTATTTGTATAGGGTTTTGAACGTAAATTGAGTATGGGTCATAATTTAGTATGAAATTTTTCCAAATTAGAAAATCAGGGAACATTCAATTCTTTGGCTGCCCTAATACTAAACTATGTCTTCTTCATTCAATGATATATTTTAAGAGAACATTTAATTATCATTAATTTTCATATAAACTCATCATTTATTACTACACATTTAGACATATACAACTTTTATAGGTATTTAGGTCATAAATTATAAGTAAATATAAATCTTTAAAAATTTATTACCATGAAAGTTGTTAGACAAGGGGCAAATGTCAAAGGAAAATTTTATAACATATTTCCAGCTCTTTTAATTTAAATGACCTACTCAAAGCTATCACAATCTGTGATTTTTTAAAAAGGTTTTATTTATTTATTTGACAGAGAGAGATCATAAGTAGGCAGAGCAGTAGGCAGAGGGAGGCAGGGACTCATGCTCCCTGCTAAGCAGAGAGCCTGATGTGGGGATCAATCCCAGGACCCTGGTATCATGACCTGAGATGAAGGCAGAGGCTCAACCTACTGAGCCACCCAGGTGCCCCTCTGTGATATTTTGATTTATAAGAAAAATATTTTGGTCATGCAAATAGCCAAAGTATATTTCCCAAGTATAGTTGGTATTAATCCACAGTTTCTGAGTCACAGCTCCCAAACCCTTGGAATTTCTTTAGTAATAAGAACAATAGGAACATCTTCTAATATTCCTTCTCTCCTCCTCAGTTTCTAAAATTGCTTTAGTGCCATAAGGATAAAAAGGGTTTTGTTATTCATAACAAGTCCCTTTCTACAACAAATGGGTTTATGTTAATGAGGTAACTTTTTGAAAGCACCTAAGAATAGGAGCTCATTGCCAGGGGAACCAAACAAGAATAGAAGGCTGGAGCTTTAAGTCCCACCCCCTCATCTCCATGGAGAAAGGGAGTCTGAAGGTTGACTTGATAGGCAATGGCCAATGATTAATCAGTCATGCCTATGTAATGAAGCCTCCATAAAAACCCAAAAGAACTGAGTTCAGAGGGCTTCCCTGTTGGTGAATATGAGGAGATTTGGGGATAGTGGCACACAGGAGAGTACATGAAAGCTCTGTGCTCTTTTCCCATACCTTGCTCTATGTATGTCTTCCATCTGACGTTTCTGAGTTACATGATTTTATAATACACTGGGGATCTAGTAAGTAAAATGTTTCTCTGAGTTCTGTGAGATGGTCTCACAAATTAAACCCAAGAAGGGGGCCACAGAAACCTCCAATCTATAACAGATCAGTAGAAGAATAAGTAACAACCTGGGCTTGTGATTGGTATCTGAAATAGAGGGCAGTCTTGTGGACTTGAGTCCTTAACTTGTGGGATCTGATTTTCTGGGTAGATAATGTTTGGAGGTTTGCTTGGTGGTGTAGGGGATCACAGTATCACCCACCACACATACTGGCATTTGTTCTAGAACTTTTGTAATCAATATATTATTTAAATGTTAACTATCAATATATAAATACATATTTCATAATATTGAAAAAAAAATAATAGTGTTGCTTTTTTTTCTTCCAAGTTTTTGTTTAAATTCCAGTTAACATACTATGTAATATTATTTACAAATCAAAACCATAATAAGAAATCATCTCACACCTGACCTGTCAGAGGGCTTAAATTAACAATAGAAAAGAGTAGATGTTGGCAAGGATGCAGAGAAAGGGGAGCCCTCTTCCACTGTTGGTGGGAATGCAGATTGGTATAGCCACTCTGGGAAAAAAAAAAAAAGAAGAAGAAGAAGTATGGAGGTTCCTTAAAAACAGATATACCCTACAATCCAACAACTGCACTACTAAGTGTTTACACAAAGATACAAAAATACTGATTTGAAGAGATACATGCACCCTGATGTTTATAGCAACATTATCAACATTAGGCAAATTATGGAAAGAGCCAAAATATCCACTGATTTGTGAATAAGTAAAGAAGATGTGGTATATAATAGCTTTAGCAAAGTCACAGGATATGAAAACATGCGGAAATCTGTTGTATTTCCATACAACAATGATGAAGCAGCAATAAGAGAAATCAAGGAATCAATCCTATTTACAATTGCACCAAAAGCCAAAATATATCTAGAAATAAACCTAAACAAAGAACGAAGAGGTCTATACTCTGAAAACTATAAAAAATGATGAAAGATATTGAAGATGACACGAAGAAATGGAAAGACATCCCATGCTCATGGATTGGAAGAACCCATATCATTATAATGTCTCTAGTACTCAAAGAAATCTACACATTCAGTAGAATTCTGATAAAAATAATACCATTTTTACAGAATTAGAACAAACCTAAAATTTGTATGGAACCCCAAAAGACCCCCGAATAGCCAAAGCAATCCTGAAAAAGAAAAGCAAAGCTAAGGTGCCTGTTTGGCCCGTCATTGGACATCTGTCTTCAGCTCAGGTCATGATCCTAGGGTCTTGGGATCAAGCCCTAAATCAGGCTCCCTGCTCTGTGGGAAGTCTACTTCTCCCATTCCCACCCCTCAGTGGGCGTTCCTTCTCTCGGTGTGTCTCTCTCTGTTAAATAAAAAGTAACTAACTAACTAGATAAATTAATAAATAAATTTTAAGAAAGTAAACCCAGAGATATCACAATTCCAGACTTCAAGCTGTATTACATAGCTGTGGTGATTAAGACAGTATGGTCCTGGGACAAAAACGGATGTATACATCAATGGAACAGAATAGAAAACCCAGAAATGGGCTCACAATTACATGGTCAACTAAAATTTGACAGAGCAGGAATGACTGTCCAATGGTTAAAAAGACAGTCTCTTCAACAGATGGCATAGGGAAAACTGGGGAGGAAAATGTGGAAGAATGAAAGTGGACCACTTTTTTACACCATACACAAAAAGAAATTCCAAATGGGTGAAAGAACTCAATGTGAGAGAGGAAACCATCAAAATCCTAGAGAAGAACACAGGTAGAAACCTCTTTGACATTAGCTACAGTAACTTCCTACTAGACATGTCACCAGAAGCAAGGTTAACAAAAACAAAAATGAAGTATTGGGACTTCACCAAGATAAAAATCTTCAGAGCAAAGAAAATAATCAACTGACCTAAAAGACAACCTATGGAATGTTAAACAATATTTTTAAATAACAAATCTGGTGAAGGCTTCATATCCAAAAATCTGTAAAGAACTTACCAAACTCAACATCCCCCCCCCAAAAAAAAAAAAAAGAATGGGCAGAAGACATGAATACACATTTTTCCAAAGAAGACATCCAGATGGCTAATAGACACATGAAAAGATGCTCAACATCATTCATCATCAGGAAAGTACAAATAACCACAGTGAAATATCACCTCACACCTGTCAAAATGGCTAAAACCAACAACACAAGAAACAGATGTTGGTGAGGTTGCAGAGAAAGGGGAACACTCTTACACTGTTGGTGGGAATACAAACTGGTGAAACCACTCTGTAAAATAGTATGAAGTTTCCTCAAAAGTTGAAAATAGAACTACCTCATGACCCAACAATTACACTATTAGGTATTCACCCAAAAGATGCAAAATTACAGAGTTGAAGGGGTAAATGCATCCCTATGTTTATAGCAGCAATTTCCACAATAACCGAACCATGGAAAAAGCCCAAATGTCCATCAACTGATGAATGGATGACAAAGAAGTGGTATAAATGTACAATGGAGGGGCACCTGTGTGGCTCAGTGGGTTAAGCCTCTGCCTTTAGCTCAGGTCATGATGGGATCAAGCCCCGCATCAGGCTCTTTGCTCAGCAGGGAGCCTGCTTCCCTTTCTCTCTGCCTGCCTCTCTGCATACTTGTGATCTCTGTCTGTCAAATAAATAAATAATATTATAAAATATATATATATATATATATACACATATAAATATATATATATAATGGAATATTACTCAGCCATCAAAAAGAATGAAATATTGCCATTTTCAATGATGTGGGTAGAGTTATGGTAAGTGAAATATGTTAGTCAGAGAAAGACAAATACTGTATGATTTAATTAATATGTGGAATTTAACAAAAATACAGATGAATATATAAGAATAAGAAAAGAGTTTAGAGATACACATATCTCTACATACATGTACATATACAAAAAGATATAAGAGATTCCTAACAATAGAGAACACACTGAAGATTGATGGAGGGAGGTGGGTGGAGGATGGGCTAAATGGCTGATGGGCATTAAGGAAGGCACTTGTAATGAACACTGGGTATTATATGTAAGTGATGAAGCACAAAATTCTTCTCCTGAAACTAATATTACACTTATGTTAACTAATTAGAATTTAAATAGAAATTTGGGAAAGAAAAAAAAACAATAGGTGGTATATATACACAATGTAATATTACTCAGCTGTAAAAGAGAATGAAATCTTGCAATTTGCAATGACGTAGATGGAGCTATAGAATATTATGCTACGTGGAATAAGTTAGTCAGAAAAAGACAAATATTATTTTACTTATATATGGATTTTAAGAAACATAACGGATGAACATAGGGAAAAAGAGAGGCAAGCTCTAAAACAGACTCTTAATTCTAGAGAACAAATAAGGGTTGTTGGAGGGGAGATGGGAGGGAGGTGGTGGTGGGTTGGTTAAATGAATGATGAATATTTAGGAAAGCAGTTGTTGTGATAAGTACCTGGTATTGTACGTAAGTGATCAGGCAGTAAATCTTACACCTGAAACTAATATTAGTGGTGGTTTTTAAATGGATGGCTATAAAGCTTCATATTTATACTGTATTTTCTTACAAAGCATTATAATTTTTATTTGATCTCTCATTTAATTCATCATTAATTTTCATAATGTTTTAAGGGATTCCATTTTATTTGAGGGTACTTTCAATAAGCATGATATTAGAAGAAAATAAGGAAAAATAACGCTTTAAGAAAAGCTGCCTTTCCATTCAGTTCTGCACTCTGAAAGCTAATTTCTTTTCTTTATGGATTGATGACTGCAAAACAAGAATTGTGTAGTTATAGTAAAACACAATGAAAATCAATAAATTAATTTTTCTATCAACTGTTGGTTATCTGAAGACCAATTAACAAGTTTTTACCCATATATGGCTGTAGCTTATTTCAGGTCTCTGGATGCCTACCCTTAGGTTCAGAATTACTGCTCAGCACCTCACAAACCAGGGAGGAGGGAAGAAAAATAAGGCAATTTGTCTCTTTGACAATATCTTTGGAACAATTAGATTTAGGGAAAAAGATTCAAAACAGAGTATGGCAAGATACAAACACATAGCTCCCATTTGTTGTGAATACAGGTTCACAGTTCTGCTGGATTCCAGAGGCTAGGTCAGTGGATTGTGCAGAATGGATGGATGGTTCTAGAGTTGAAGTAATTCAGTTCCAAAATTCTAAATTATTAACATAATTTCAAATTGTCTGAACCACATATTGTACACACTAACCGGTAATTATTAATAAGAATCATTATAGCAGTGTATGGTTCCAAGGGTACGTATATGTTTTTTAAATGAGTCGTGACTTATCTATTTTTAAACAACTTTTTTCAGAGCCAACCAGCAATTATCAATCTCATTTTGTAGCTGAGAAAACAGGCAAGAGCAAAAAAGAGGTTTGTTCTAGACACATTGCCATGACTTTTGCTCTGAAACAGCATTCGTCAGATTGGGACAGCAAGCAGCATTCGTCAGATTGGGACACCAAGGAGTCAATCTTGATGGCAAAAAAGGATTAAATTGTGATAAGGAATTTGGCAAAAGTTTATAAAACTCAGCTTAAACATAAAGTACTCACTTCAATTAAAACTTCAATAGCACTCACTGGCTGAAGACCAAGTGTTTCTTTTGTTGGGGGTCTGTTTCTTACAATGGTCTGTGCTGTGAGAGGCCAGTGCAAAGAGAATGTAGTGTGTGGAGAGTAAAGAAAGTAGAAAAATGAGCTCTGCCAGCTGTCCCATTTTTTCTCCCATTAGAAGAATTATCAGCCCTAGGGTTGAAGAATTAAAATAGCACTTGGAAGTAGCTTTAATTTTGGTTAACTAAATATAAAAAGTCATTTTCTGAAATCTTTTTCTGAGAGCCTAGCTTTTCAGGTTGACCTACTATTATGTGGTACAAGAAAACTACTATTTTAAATCGAAAAAAGATTGTAGAAGTAGAATGGACCAAAAAATCACAGTCCATATCTGCAAACTTTTAACACTCTGTATTTATTTTGTGAATTAATAATAATATAAGAAAAGTTCTTGGAGGAAATAATCTTAACTTCTATAAAAATAAAAGCATGTATCAGCATGAGATATGTCATTCATATACAAAATGCATCTTTATATATAAGATTTTTTTTAAAAAGCATTCTTCTCCCTGAATACAGAATTAGCATATTACAAATGTTAGTTCTTAAATTCCAGTTTATGCCCCTTTCCTTTATACCTAATAGATTTGTTCACAAAAGCTTAACTTTTCAAAAGGCCCAGGGAACAAAGTTTATTCATGTACAAACAAAAATAGCAATGTCAACAGTATCCCTTTCTTCCTTTCCCCTAAATGAATATTAACACTAAAACCACTTTTCCAAGCATGGTGGTTCACACTGAGCTGCTGTGATCTCTGTAATTCTCACATCTTTCTTAACCAGAGCAGTGTCAGGAATTCACATATCCTTCAGTTTGATTATTCTCTTGGGAACCATAGCCTAGTAGATTCTATTATTTCTCTTATTTCCATGTACTTGTGTCTATATTTGGGGTACGTATTTGGGAGATGCTAATTAGCAACCTATTACTTCAAAATCTTAAAGGTGGTAGTATCCCTTTTGATCTTTCTCTCTGGAGATCTGCCTTTAGAACAACAAGGTACTCCTTTTTAGAAGCAAAATGTGCAAGTGCCCTCCTTAATGTCAATCACCCAATATAACAGCATGATTTTAAGCTCTCCTGATGTTTAAGTGGGTTATTTCATATTATCATCAAAAGATGAATTAAAAAAAACTGCTATTGATAATGGAAAAGCTCATTTTGAAGCAAATTCATTTTAATGATCATTTAAGGGGCTGTTAGTACATTTATTCTTAGATATCTAACACATTCTCCACACCGCTACAAAGACAATATCCTTGAAACAGTATGATGTCACATCACTGTTCAAACCCTTTCATGACTCACAGTTGTATAAAAAAGTAAAGTAAATTGAGATTGGTGGACCAACATGGAGGAGAAGGAGGAGACCTAAATTTCATCTGGTCCTAAGAATTCAGATAGATAGTTATTGAAGCCATTCTGAACACCTACAGACTCAACAGGAATATCAGTGATTCTATGAACAGAAAAGCAACTACTTTCTGGAAGGTAGGACATGTGGAGAAGTGAATCCAATGTGATATATGGGAAGATAAATTGTAGGGCAAGGGGTTGGCTCCTGGCAAGGGATAGAGCAGAGAGCTCAAAATCAGAACTTTTAGAAGTTTGCTCCACTGAGGGACATCTCTCCAAAAGCTAAGCAGAGGGTGGAGCCCTCACTGGGACAGTGTGGTCTCAGGACCCTTGGGGTCACAGAAAGACTGGGGGTGGCTGAGTGCAGGATAGCTCCTTGGTATCAGAGTGGGGAAGCTACCAGTAAAGACAGAGCTGAGGGGTGGGCTCTCAGCTCAGGGTTAGACCACTATTCTTAGAGCAGAGATCCCCACAAATGGCAGGTCTGGGAAGATCTCCACCCTTTCCTCTACCAGGAGGAGTGCTGTAGGAGCACACTGCAAGAACCTGTTGGGTTTGAAGACTCCAAATGGGGCTATGTGTCAGAGGCAGAAATGATTGGTCACAGGATGGGTGAGCTTGGAATGTGGCCAGAGACAAGGAAGACTGGTGTGATTGCCTTTTTCTGAGGGTTCACTGAAGAGGGGTGCCCTTGGGGTCTCAGTTCCTCCAGGGCTAGAGATTGGAAGGTAGCCATTTTCATTCTCATTCTCCAAAACTTTATGGAAAGGTTTCAGGAAACAAAAGCTACTGAGAACAAACCCAAACAGGTTGCTTGGCCTGACTCTGGAAAGGTCAGGCATAGACATTTGAGAATCACTGCAAGATGCCCCTCCCAGAAGATCAGCAAGAACATCCAGCCAAGATTAAGTTTATTGATCAATGAGAACTGCAAAAAAACTGCTAGGGGAATACAGCACATAGAATTCATGGCTTTTCCCCATGATTCATTGATCCTTCAAAGTTAAAATTTTTAGATTTTCATTATTTTTTTCTTTTTAAAAATTTTCCCTCTTTCTTATTTTAAACTATTTTAACTATTTGATCTCATCAAAACCTTTTTAAAAATATATTTTTTAATTTTCATTTTTATAATCATATTCTATTCTTTCATTTTATTTAACCTTATTTTGTGTATACATATAGGTTTTTCTTTCTTTAAAATTTTGGGATGTAGTTTTTTCCAACAGACAAAATACACCCTAAATCTAGTGTATGGCCTTATTCTACTCTCCTGCCTGATCACGTTCTCTTTTTTTTTTTTTTCAACCAATTTCTTATCAATTCCTTTTTTAAAAATTTTTTTTAAATTTTCATCTCTACAGTCATATTACATCCTTTCATCATATATATATACATATACATATATATGTATATGTATATATATGTATATGCATATATGTATATATGTATATGCATATATATGTAAATATATATTTGAATATATATTTCTATAAAAATTTGGGAGGTAGTTTCTTCTAACAGACTAAAATATACCCATAATTGAGTGTGTGGCTGTTTTATTCATCAGCCCAATCATACTTTTTTCCCCTTTCTTCTCCCCTTGGTTTTGGGCCTCTTCTGATTTATTTAGTGTATACATCTCTGGGGTCATTGTTATCCTTTTAGCCTTTTGTTCTTTCATTCATCTATTGTTTTCTGGACAAAATGAAGAGACAGAAAAACTCACTCCCCAAAAAAGAACAAGAGGCAGTACTGACAACTGGATATCTTATCACTCCAGACAAAAGTAAGACATCAGGACCAGAGTTCAGAATCACAATTATCAGGATGCTATCTTGGCTTTAAAAAAGCATAGATGATACTAGAGAATCCCTTTCTGGAGAAACAAACAAACAAACAAAGAAAAAAACAAGTTAAACTCAAAAAAGCTATTAATGAGGTACAATAAAAAAAATGGAGGCTCTTACTGCTAGGATAAATAAGGCAGAGGAGAAAATTAGTAAAACAGAAGACCAAATGATGGAGAATAAAGAACTAAGAAAAAGAGAGGTAAACAACTATTGGATCATGAAGGGAGAATGTGAGAGATAAGCAATGCCATAAGATGAAACAATATTAGAATAATTGGGAACCCAGAAGAAGAAGAAAGAGATAGGGGGGCATAAGGTATATTAAAGCAAGTTATAGCAGAGAATTTCCCAAATTGGGTGAAGAGGACAAATATCAGAATCAGGAGGCACAGAGAATATCCCTAAAAATTAATAAAAGATAGGTCAACACCCCATCATCTAATAGTAAAACTTACAATTCTCAGAGACAAAGAGAAAATACTGAAAGCAGTTCAGGACAAGATCTCTGTAACAGACAATGGTAGAAATATTATATTGGCAGCAGATCTATCCACAGAGACCTGGCCGGCCAGAAAGGACTGACATGATATATTCAGAACACTAAGTGAGAAAAGTTTGCAGCCAAGAATACTATATCCAGCTATGTTGTCATTGAAAATAGAAGAGATTAAAAGCTTCCAGTACAAACAAAAACTAAAAGAATTTGCAAACACCAAGCCAGCCCTACAGGAAATATTGAAAGGGGTCCTCTAAGCAAAGAGAGAACCTAAAAGTAACAGACCAGATGAAACAGAGATAATATACAGTAACAATCATCTTACAGGCAATAGAATGGCACTAAATTTATATCTTTCAATAGTTACCCTAAATTTAAATGGGCTAAATACCCCAATCAAAAGACACAGGGTATCAGAATAGATTTAAAAAAAAAAAAGGCCCATTGATATGTTGTCTGCAAGAAACTAATTTTAGACCCAAAACTACTCCAAATTTAAAGTGAGGGGGTGGAAAGCCATTTACCATGCTAATGGACATCAAAAGAAAGCTGGGGTGGCAATCCTTATATCAAATTCAATGTTAATACAAAGACTAAGAGAGTAGTAAGGACACTATATCATACTTAAAGGGTCTGTCCAAGAAGAAGATATAACAATTTTAAATAACTATGCCCCTAAAATAGGAATAGCCAACTATACAAACCAATTAACAACAAAATCAAGGAAACACATTTAAAATAATACAATAATAGTAGGGGACTTTAACACCCCCCCTCATTGAAATGGACATATCATCTAAGCAAAAGATAAACAAGGAAATAAAAGCCTTAGATTACACACTGGATCAGATGGACATCACAGATATATTCAGAACATTCTATCCCAAAACAACAGAACACTCATTCTTCTCTAGTGCACATGGAACATTTTCCAGAATAGATCATATCCTGGGTCACAAATCAGGTCTTAGGCAGAACCAAAAGACTGGGATCATTCCCTGCATATTTTCAGACCACAATGCTCTGAAGCTAGAACTCAATCATAAGAGGAAAGTTGGAAAGAACTCAAATACATGGAGGCTAAAGACCATCTTACCAACAAATTAAGGGGTCAACCAGGAAATTAAAGAAAAATTAAAAAAAAATCATGGAAACAAATTAAAATGAAAACACAACTGTTCAAATGCAGCAAAGGTAGTCCTAAGAGAAAAGTATATAACAATGCAAGCCTTTCTCTAGAAACAAGAAATGTCTCAAATACACAACCTAACCATACAGCTAGAGGAGCTGGAGAAAGAAGAACAAAGAAAGCCTAAACCTAGCAGGAGAAGAGAAATAATAAAGATCAGAGCAGAAATCAATTAAATATAAACCAAAAGAACAGATCTATGAAACTAGGAGGTAGTTCTTTGAAAGAATGATTAAGATTGATAAACCCCTGGCCAGACTTATCAAAAAGAAAAGATAAAGGACCCTAATTAATAAAATCATGAATGAAAGGGGAGAGTTCACAATGAACACCAAAAAAAAAAAATTAAAGAACATATTATAAAGAGCTATGCACCAGCAAATTTGACAATCTGGAATATCTGGATGCATTCTTAGAGAGGTAAAAACTACCAAACCTGAACCAGGAAGAAACAGAAAACCTGAACAGACCCATAAGCAGTAAGGAGATTGAAGCAGTCACCAAAAATCTCCCGACAAATGACAGCCTAGGGCCAGATGACTTTCCAGGGAAATTCTACCAAACATTTAAAGAATAATTAATAACTATTCTCCTTAAAGTGTTCAGAACTAAAAATGAAAAGAAAACTTCCAAACTCATTTTATGAAGCCAACATTATGTTGATCCCCAAAACAAAGACCACATCATAAAGAGAATTACAGGCCAATATCCCTGATGAACATGGATGCAAAAATTCTCACCAAGATATTAGTCAATAAGATCCAACAGCACATTAAAACTATTATTCACCACAACCAAGTGGGATTTATTCCTGGGTTTCAATGTTGGTTCAACATACACAAATCAGTCAATATGATACAATAAACTAAAAAAAGGAAAAAACAAGAACCATATGATCCTCATAATAGATGCTAAAAAAGCATTTGACAAAGTACAATATCCTTACTTGATCAAAACTCTTCACAGTGTAGGGATTGAGGGTACATACCTCAATATCATAAAAACCATCTATGAAAAACCCACAGAGAATATAATTCTCAGTGGGGAAAATCTTAGAGCTTTTACCCTAAGGTCAGGAACACTGCAGGGCTGTCCACTATCACTATTCCTCTTCAACATAGTACTAGAAGTCCTAGCCTCAGCAATCAAAAACTAAAAAAAAAAAAAAAAAAAAAAAAAAAAAAAAGAGCTACCCCACAACCCAGCAATTGCACTACGGGGTATTTATATTTATATATTTGGAGTTTGGAGATGATCTTTTACTGATGCATATATGGCCCTCCATGATCTATCTCCCATTCTCCTTTCCAGTCTCATATACTACTACATATTTTCTCAAAATGCTGTGCTAGTCATAGATTTTAAGATTTTATTTATTTGACGGAGAGAAGGAGATAGTGAGAGAGAGCAAGCAAGTACAAGCAGGGAGAGAAGCAGAAGAAGAGGAAAAAACGGACTCTCCATTGAGCAGGGAGGCTGATGCAGGTCTTGGTTTCCAGGACCCTGGGAACATGACCTGAGCTGAAGGCTGATGATTAACCAACTGAACCATCCAGGTGCCCCTGTACTGGTCATATTTGTTCCCTGAAGAAAACCTGCTCATTTCTTTCCCTATGTTTTTGAACAGAAGTAATAGTTTTTCTTATTAACAGTCCCCTATAATTTATTTATTAATTCAGGCATTTACTAAAAATATTTGTTGAGCATCTACTATATGCCAGGTTTTGTTCTAGATGTTAGTGATGTATCAGTTGACACCAAAACAAACAAAACCCATTGTCCAGTTTTCCTAAATATGTCTACAGATGTCAAAATATCTTCCAAGAACATTTCTTACATTATATCAGTTAAATTCATTCATTGGTATTAATCTATATACCACTTTGCTCATCTATTATATCATCCCTCATAGTCTCATTATGTGCCTACTCTTTAAACCAATACTATTCATAGGCCGTTCTATGATGATGAAAATATTCTATTTTTCTGTCCAATATAGTAGTTATTAACATGTGACTTTTTTCATGTTATTTTATTTCTTGTCAGTATTCCAGCATTCATTGTTTATGCACCAAACCCAGTGCTCCATGCAATATGTGCTCTCCTTAATACCCACCACCAGGCTCCCCTAACTCCCACCTCGCCCAAACCCTCAGTTTGTTTCTGAGTCCACAGTCTCTCATGGTTCATCTCCCCCTCCAGTTTCCCCCAACTCACTTCTCCTCTCCATCCCCCAATATCCTCTATGTTATTCCTTATGCTCCACAAATAAGTGAAACCATATGATAATTGACTCTCTCTGATTGACTTATTTCACTTAGCATAATCTCCTCCAGTCCTGTCCACATTGATACAGAAGTCAGGTATTCATCATTTCTGATGGAGGCATAATGCTCCATTGTATAAATGGACCATATCTTCTTTACCCATTCATCCGTTGAAGGGCATCTTGGTTCTTTCCACACTTTGGCGACCGTGGCCATTGCTGCTATGAACATTGGGGTACAGATGGCCTTTCTTTTCACCACATCAGTATCTTTGGGGCAAATACCAGTAGTGCAATTGCAGGGTCATACCGAAGCTCTATTTTTTTTTTTTTAAATTTATTTTCAGCATAACAGTATTCATTGTTTTTGCACCACACCCAGTGCTCTATGCAATCCATGCCCTCTCCAATACCCACCACCTGGTTCCCCCAACCTCCCATCCCACACCCCTTCAAAACCCTCAGATTGTTTTTTCAGAGTCCATAGTCTCTCATAATTCACCTCTCCTTCCAATTTCCCTCAACTCCCTTCTCCGCTCCATCTCCCCTTTCCTCAATGCTATTTGTTATGCTCCACAAATAAGTGAAACCATATGATAATTGACTCTCTCTGCTTGACTTATTTCACTCAGTTTAATCGCTTCCAGTCACGTCCCTGTTGATACAAAATTTGGGTATTCATCCTTTCTGATGGAGGCATAATACTCCATAGTGTATATGGACCACATCTTCCTTATCCATTCGTCCATTGAAGGGCATCTTGGTTCTTTCCACAGTTTGGCGACTGGCCATTGCTGCTATAAACATTGGGGTACAGATGGTCCTTCTTTTCACGACATCTGTATCTTTGGGGTAAATACCCAGTAGTACAATTGCAGGGTCATAGGGAAGCTCTATTTTTAATTTCTTGAGGAATCTCCACACTGTTCTCCAAAGAGGCTGCACCAACTTGCATTCCCAACAACAGTGGAAGAGGGTTCCCCTTTCTCCACATCCCCTCCAACACATGTAGTTTCCTGTCTTGCTAATTTTGGCCATTCTAACTGGTGTAAGGGGGTATCTCAATGTGGTTTTAATTTGAATCTCCCTGAGGGCTAGTGATGATGAACATTTTTTCATGTGTCTGATAGCCATTTGTATGTCTTCATTGGAGAAGTGTCTGTTCATATCTTCTGCCCATTTTTTGATATGCTTGTCTGTTTTGTGTGTGTTGAGTTTGAGAAGTTCTTTATAGATCCTTGATATCAACCTTTTGTCTGTACTGTTATTTGCAAATATCTTCTCCCATTCCGTGGGTTGCCTCTTTGTTTTGTTGACTTTTTCCTTTGCTGTGCAGATGCTTTTGATTTTGATGAAGTCCCAAAAGTTCAGTTTTGCTTTTACAACATGTGACTTTTAAACACTTGAGATTTATCTAATGTGACTGAGGAACCAAATTTTATATTTTATTTAATTTAAATTAATATAAATTTTGTAATTCATACATGGCTAGTGATTACCATATTAAACAGTAAGCCACCAATTCCTGTTGGGGGAAGACAACAATTTTTATTTGACCAATTTTTATGTAACAATTTTTACGTGACATCAGTCAATTATGTGAACTTTGGTGTCACACATAAATGGATTTGAATTATGATTTCACCACTTGTTAGCTGGTAATCTTAGGGAATTTACTTAATTTCTATGGGCCTCACAATTTTTGAAGTATACAATTAGAATAAGCATCAGCCTTTCGGGTTGAAGTTAAAATAATATTACTGGACAACTTTCACTTTCAAGAAGATGGAGTAGACATACTTTTTCCTATTTTTCCTGCTAAATATAACAAAAAACAGGCTTTTTTTGTTTGCTTGTTTGTTTTTTGTTTGTTTGTTTATGTCTCTTGATCTTTGTGGGTTGCTGATTTCTTCAGGACCGAGTCTAAAATGTAAAGCAAATATAAAACCAAGGGAACTCACTATATTGTCAATGAGTTTACAATTCACTAGCTGATATTCCATTGTATATATAGACCACATCTTCTTTATCTTCATCTGTTTAAGGTCATAGAGTGTTGCCCTCTTTACAATAAATCTTATCTTCCTATTTGTGAACACAGAATATCTTTCCACTTAATTAGGTCTTTCAAATGGATTTCAACAATAATCTATTCTTTTCACTATAAAATTCTTATAAATTGATCCCTACATATTTTATTCTTTTGGATTGTATAGTAAATTGAATTGTTTTCTTAATTTCCTTTTCTGATTGTTCAATGGTATTGTGTACAAATACAACTGATTTTTTTTTTTTATTCGCCTTGTATCTTGCAGTTTTACTGATTTGGTTTATTAGCTATAATGTATTTTTTGTTTGTTATATACAAATTATTTGGTGTTTTCTATATGTAAGACATCTGTGAATATATGTAGTTTTACTTCTTCCTTTTCAATTTAGTTAATTTTATTTCTTATTCTTGCTCAACTTCTCTGGCTAGAACTTCCAGTACTATGTTTAATAACAGGGTCAAAGTGGGCTTCTTAGTCTTGTTCTTGATCATGGAGGAAATGTTTTCAGTCTTTTACCACTTAGTATAATGTTAGCTGTGGGTTTTTCATTACTACCTTTATCATATTGAAAAAGATCCCTTACATTGCTAGTTTTTTAAGTGTTTTTATCATGAAAAAGTATTGGATTTTTTCAAATGCTTTTTTCATCAGTCAAGATCATCATTTTTTTCCCTTCATCCTATTAATGAAGGTATATTGGTAATTGTAATATAATCATATATTACATTAATTGATTTTTACAGGTTGAATTACCCTTGTACTTTGGGATAAGCCACTTAGTCATGATACATAGTTCTTTTAGTATGCTGCTGGACTCCATTTGCTAGTATTTAGTAGAGGGTTTTATATTTATTTTCCTGAGGGATATTACTTTGTGCTTTCCTTGTTTTGTTCTTGTCTGGCTTTGATATCAGGGTAACGCTGTCTTCATAGAATAAGGGAAAAAAAATACATCCTTTTCTATTTTTTGGAAGAAAAATTAGAAGGGTTTCTCCTAATTCTTCCGTATCACAAGTGAAGTCATCTGCTCTTGGGCTTTTTTGTCAGTAGAAAGTTTTTGTTTACTTAGTTAATCTCCATATTTTTAGACATGTTCAGTTTTGGTAAGTTTTGTGTTTCTTGGAGTTTGTCCATTTCATCTTGGTTGTATAATTTGCTGATATTTGCTTAGTATTCTCTGATAATCCTTTTATTTTTATACAGTCAGTAGTTATGCCTCCTTTTTAAATTTCTGATTTCCATTATTTGTATTTTCTCTCCTTTTTCTTTAATATTCTAGCTAAAGAGTAATCAATTCTGTTGATATTTTCAAAGAACAAACTTGTGGTTTCATTGATTAAGTTTTCAAAAATTCTCTATCTCTTCTCTATATTTTATTATTTTCTTCCCTCTGCCAGGTTTGGTTTAGTTTACTTTTTCTAGTCCCTCAAGGTATAAAGTTAGGTTTTGGTTTGAGATCTTTCACGTTTCTTAATGCAGTTATTTACAGTATGTATTTTCATATGAATACTGCCTCTGCTGCATCCAAAATATTTGGTATATTGTATTTTTGTTTTGATTGGCCGTTAAGTATTTTCTAATTTCCCTTGTGATTTCTTCAACTCATTCTTCATTTTGTTTCATTTTTTATATTTGTAAATTTTCCAGGTTTTGTCTGATATTGACTTTATTTTCATTCAACAAACCTCATTGTCAGAAAAATACTCTGCATGATTTTAATCTTTTAATTTTTTTTAAGATTTGTTTTGTGGACTAACACAAAATTCTTCATGGATAATGTTCCATGTGTGCTTAAGAAGAATGCTTATCCTACTCTTTCCAAAGAGAGTGTTTCTCTCTATACCCATTAGGTCTTGCTGTATAGTGTCATTCAACTCTTCTATTTTTTCCAAGTCCACTGTTTCATTTTGTTTTTTATTGATAATTTATTTCATTGCACTATCAATTATTATAAATGGGTAATTGAAATCTTCAATTATCATTGTAGAATTGTTCTGGTTTTTTTTTACTTTAATTCCTTCAAATTTTGCTTCAAATATTTTGGAGCACTATGGTTAGCTGTGCATGTTTATAATTGATATCTTCTTGATAAGTTGACTGTTTTATCAATATAAAATGTTCCTCTTTACCTCTGGTAACAATTTTCAATCTAAGCCTATCTTGAGTAATACCCACCTCTGCTCTCTTAATTAAAATTTGCATGGAATTTCTTTTTTTTTTTTTTAATTTTCAACTTATTTGTAACTTTGAATCTAGAGCATCTAATATCCAGCATATAGGTAGATCATGTTGTTTTAAACATTCTGCCAATTTTTTTGAATTTTTAAAATTTTTTTTATTTAAAAATTTTTAAAAGATCTTATTTATTTGGGAGAGAGAGAACAAGATAGAGAACATTGGTGGGGGGGGGGCAGGGTTCAGAGGGAGAAGCAGACTCCCTGCTGAGCAGGGAGCCCAGTTTTGGACTCAATCCCAGGAAACTTTAACTGACTGAGCCACACAGGCACCCTGCAATTAGTTTTATAATTTTTTATATGATTTTCAGTTGCTGTCTAATGTTTTTTCATTGTGGTTTGAGGTACTTCCTGTAGGAAAGATTTCCTAACCACAAATATTCTCAGCATTTGTTTGTCTGGGAATTAATTTTCCCTTCATGATTGGAGGATAGTTTTTGCCAGAATCCTTGGGTAGAATTTTTTTTCTTACAGCATTTTAAATATGTCACCACACTGGTTTCTGACACCCAAAGTCTAATTAGAAATTGTAATCTTATTGAAGATAAGTACATAAGAAGTTGCTTCTCTCTCTTGACTTCCAAGGGTCTCTGTCTTTTGACCATTTGATTATAATTTGTCTCAGTGGGGATCTATATATGTTTTTCTACTTAAAGTATGTTCAGCTTCTTGGATATGTAAATTTTTTTCTTTATAAAATCTAGTAAGTGTATCACCAGTATTTTATATATATATATATATATATATATATATATATATATATACACATATATAATTCCTTTCTTTCTCTTTTAACCTTCCAGGAATCTCATTAAGCATATGTTAGTATGATTGGTAGTATCCCACACATCTCTTGGGATTCATTCATTTTATCTTCATTATGTTTTTATTATGTTCCTTAGACTGGATAATTTCAATTGACCTACTTTCAAGTTCATTGATTTTTTTTCTACTTATTCAAATCTGTTAAAACCATTTAGTGAATTTATATTTCATTATAGCTATCATACTTTTCAGTGTCAGAATTTTTGTTTGCTTCTGTTTAATAATTTCTCTTTATTTTTTGTTATTCTCTTTTTATTGAGGTAGCATTCTCCCAGTTTATTTCAATTCTTTATCTAAAGTTTACTTTAGCTCCTTGAGCAAACTTGCAATAGTGGATTTAAAGTTATTTCCTAGTAACTACCACATCTCTACATTGAAATGATCAGGACTATTTTTTTTCCCCTGAGAATGGGCCATAATTTCTTGTTTCTTTGTTCAAAACTGTACATTATGGAGATTCCAAAATGGTCACTCTGGAAATATAGTTCCTTCTCTCCTCAGGGTTATTGTTCTTGCTTACTGTGAGTTATAGTTGTTCATTCAGTAATTTTTCAAAATTCTTTTTTGTGTATGTGGTCTTTACAGTTTCTTTTGCATTAGCTTGTAGTCAGCTAGTGGTTTGACAGAGATATCTTTAAATACATGAAGCCAAGTAGTAAAAAAGAAAAAAACTGGAGAAAAGAAAAAAAAGAATAGAAAATGCACTACCAGTCTTTGCAGATTGACTCTGTTTCAGGGAAAAGCTTAAGTAAGTGATTTGCGGTACTGCCTTAGCTTTCACTTCCTGTTCTAACCTAACTTAAAGATCTCCTGGAGGTAAAGGTAAAGGTTAGGATTTTCTCAGGTCTTTTTTGAGCATGTGTCTATTCCTGGACATGTGTCCAGGCTTTCTAGATTCCCCATTATATTTGAGTGTTCCTCAAAGCCCTTTTTCTCCAAAGTAATTCTCTCTCCTGCATTTACCTCCCGGGCTGTGCTGGCCCCTTGTTTGTGCCAAATGTAAACTTAACCACAGGAAGCAGCAGGTTGTTCATTTGCCTTTCAATGTCTTGAGAAATGATTTACACACAGCCACTTTCCTGCCTCAAGAGAGTTCCAGGTTAACAGGAACAAATGTAAGCACCCTGCTTTAGTCCTTCATGAAACCTCCAGATAGGTCAAAACAGAAACACAACTTTTTTTTGGAACATGATCTATTAGGTGACGGTGAGTGGCAGGAAACTGCATCAGGAACATGAACTCTCATCTTCAAAATCACCCGCATCCTGGTGAGGGCGGTAGGACAAGTCTAAGTTAAAACACCACAAAGTTCTCCTAACATATTTAAGTCACCCTATTCTTGGTTGAACATTCACTGAATGCTATAAACCTTTGACAACTTCATAGAGTTCTGATGACTTGATTCTGATAGTTCTTGCTCAGCAATTTTGGTGTTTTTGTAGGGGAACTAGTCCTTGGAATTCTGTATTCTGTCTTTGGTGATGTCATGTTTGTTTATTCTTTTAATAAACATTAAAAAAATAGGGACGCCTGGGTGGCTCAGTTGGTTAAGCAGCTGCCTTCGGCTCAGGTTATGATCCCAGGGTCCTGAGATCCAGTCCCACATCGGGCTCCTTGCTCGGCAGGGAGCCTGCTTCTCCCTCTGCCTCTGCCTGCCTCTCTGTCTGCCTGTGCTCACTCGCTCTCTCTCCCTCTGTCTCTGACAAATAAATAAAATCTTAAAAAAATAATAAATAAAAAATAAATAAACATTTAAAAAATAGATTTATAGAAAACCTGAAAACCTAGTATAGAAAATTTCATATATTCTTCATCCAGTTTCTCTTAATCTTAAAATCTTATATTATCATGATTCATTTGTCAAAACTAAGAAAAAATTGGCATTGTCATGTTAATAGAAAGTTACACATATTGGGGTTTCACTACTCTTTTCCTACAATCTTATTTATTTATTTATTTTTAATAAAATACTTTTTCAAAGAACATTTTGGGTTTACAGCAAAATTGAGAGGAAGGTACAAATATTTACCATATAGCCTCTTCCCCACACATACATAGTCTTCCCCATTATCAACATTACTCTCTAGAACTACTGTATTTTTCTTCATAATGTAAGGATTCTATTCAGGATACCAAATTAGGTTAGTCATCAGGTCTCTTTAGACCTCTTGATTGTGACTTTTCCTCAGATTTTATTTTTTTTTCTGAGACCTTTTTTTTTTATTTTTTATAAAAATATATTTTTATCCCCAGGGTTACAGGTATGTGAATCACCAGGTTTACACACTTCATAGCACTCACCAAAGCACATACCCTCCCCAAAGTCCATAATCCCACCCGCTTCTCTCAAAACCCCTCCCCCCAGAAACCCTCAGTTTGTTTTGTGAGATTAAGAGTCACTTATGGTTTGTTTCCCTCCCA
>NC_081575.1:23361650-23371776 GCF_022355385.1 Mustela nigripes | reverse complement strand
CCCCCGGGGTCTATCTTCCCGTCGCTTTGGATTCACTTCTCCGCCGGTCCTACCTTTCGGAAAGTGGTTGTTTTTCTGTTTCCAGATTTGCTGTTCTTCTTCTCTTCGATCTGCCGATGGATTTGCAGGTGTTTGCAATCTTTAGATAAGCTATCTAGCTGATCTCCTGCTAGCTGAAGTAGTCTCAGCCTGCTACTTCTCCACCATCTTGACTCCTCTTCTGAGACCTTTTGACGGCCTTCACCGTTTTGAGGAATACTGGTCAGGTATTTTGCAAAATGTCTAAAATTTGTGTTTTATTCATTTTAAGACTGAGTTTAAGGAATTGGGGAAAAATATCTCAGAAGTAAATTAGCCTTATCACACCTTGTAAGAGTGTTTATGATATTCCTATGACATTTGTAGTTCTATTAACGTCATCTCATATTTAAAGTTATATTTGAAAGGCTTCTCTATTCTACAGAAGTCACTCAATCCAGCTCACTCTCAATGAGACAGTTAATCTCTACCTCTTAGAGGAATTTTATCTTTACATATTCTTTGGAATTTTTCTGTAAAGAAATTTGTATATTTATTTATTTATTTATCAATCTATTCATTTGTCAACTCTTGCATACTAATTTTAGATTTTGAGTTGCAGCCTAACTTTGTTATTTAATTTGTTGTTTATATTGTTTAAGCTTTGGCCACTGAGGATTTTTTCAGGTTGCCTCCCATGATCCTTTAACATGTTCCCATTCTTTTGCTTTTTAAAATACTTCATACTTTCTACTACTGAATGTTTATGGAAACAAAATTTTCATGTATTGATTTGTATTTTAGAAAGGAATCTCTGTTGACAATTTAAAGGATAACTTGGAGAGGCATTATATTTTAAGAGATATTGGCCGGAGGTTAATATGGACAATGAAGATCTTAAAATGTGTCACACACAGTTGAAGGAATTTATTGAGTATGAGTAATGTTACATAGATTCTTGTGAAGGATATGCTATTATATTTTGTGCCTTCTGTGAAGTCACTTCCTTCTTCTGGATGGCAGTGTCTTCATTGATACAATATAACAGTCAAGTAAACTGTCTTTTCAAAAATTTCTACAAGTAGGCCTGTGGTACCTAAGGAAAATAGCTATGATTTCTCTGTAGACCAAGTTTTCTGACAGAAGACCTCTTCAAATATATCATTTCATTGAAATTTCTTATTTTATTTGACAAATTCATGTGAGTTTTTCATACTAGTTTACCATGAACCTGTATTTTAAAATAAAATATTTTCATGTCCCAATTGAATAGATATGGCAAACAATGTGGCTCTATTTCTCTTTCTTGCAGCTTTCTTTATTCCCTGGCACATATCCTGGTGCCTGAATACTCTTATTTGAAAATCAGGGAACTCCTTCAGCTTCAGAACTCTGAATTTAAAAAGTGACATTAAATATTAAAAGTTACATTGTATAAAAGAGATCAGGCTTGTTCTATGTTTGTCCAGAGAGCAAATCTAGGTAGTAATAGAAAAAATACATTTCAGAGGTAAATTATTGACTTGATATAAAAAGTACATTAACTCAACAAAATTTTATTGAGTATATACCATGTTCCAGGAACCAAGTGCTGGGAATCTTGCATTACATTTCTAATTTAGTATAAGAGATAGACATCCTCCAAAAAAATTTATAAAATTTGAGCTATCTCATGACAAGGTAAGCTCTTCAGTTTTGGAATTATCCATCAGTTTCAATTATCAAAACTTAGTGAGGCTAATAAAATTTGAACTGATTATTATTCTTCATACTATAGTCCTATTTAATTTTATTTATGTATGCATACCTCCATGTATATCACACATTCTAATACGAATCTAAATTTTATGAAGCCAGAGATACTTTCTTCAATCCATGTCTCTCTATATAGTGATAGTCACATGATGCTTCTTGACTGTCATCTGCTCATGTATATGGTCATGAAGAAAAGTATCAGGCCATGAAATTTCATTAGGAAATAGTCATCCTCCTTTTATAAGGCTTGATTTTTGGAAATATTAAGACTCTATTAGGATAGAATATTATTTTTATATTAATATAATCTCTTTCAATATGGAAGGAATCACTTATAACACCATAATTGATCCACCAAATACTTACTAACTAGTTACAAAATACATTTTATTTGAAGGTTCAATATTATATACTCAATGTCCAAGGCTCCAGCATAGTTAACTGTATTACTCATTGGCTGCATAGGAAATGAGAGAAGGATGTTAAAGCTATTAAAATATAGTCATTTATAATTTTTCTATCATAAGGATTGTTGTGGGATCAAGGTCAAAATGAGGTTTACAAAGCAAATTTTGGGAAAATAAGGATAATTTTAAATAGGAATATGGAAAATAAGACAACATATTAAAGATATCTAGTTTGGGATTCTTGCAAATGCTCTACAAGTTTACTTTGCATGATTTTCTAGAATTTGAATAATGTTCCATCAGAATTCCAATATTCCAGTTAACTCAGGGGCCCTCCAATTGGCAATTTAAGAATTTGCAAACCAGTATAAGAGGGTTCCCCTTTTTCCACATCCTCTCCAAAACTTGTTGTTTACTCTCTTGTTAATTTTTGCCATTCTAACTGGTGTAAGGTGGTATCTCAATGTGCTTTTGATTTGAATTTACCTGATGGCTAATGATGATGAACATTTTTTCATGTGCCTCTTACACTGTTGGTGGCAATGCAAATTGGTACAGCCACCTTGGAGAACAGTGCAGATATTCCTCAAAAAATTAAAAATAGAGCTACCCTATGACCCTGCAATTGCACTACTGGATACAGATGTAGTGAAAAGAAGGGCCATATATACCCCAATATTCATAGCAGCAATGTTCACTAGAGCCAAACCATGGAAAGAGCACAGATGTCCTTCAACAGATGAATGAATAAAGAAGATGTGGTCCATATACACAATGGAATATTGCTAAGTCATCAGAAAGGATGAATACTCAACTTTTGGATCAACATGGATGGGACTACAAGAGATTACACTGAGTGAGATAAGTCAAGCAGAGAAAGTCAATTATCATATGGTTTCACTTACTTGTGGAACATAAGGATAAACATGGAGAACATTAGGGAAGGAAAGGGAAATTGAATAGGGAGAAATTGGAGAGGGAGATGAACCATGAGAGACTGTGGACTCCAAGAAACAAACTGAGGGTTTTAGAGGAGAGGGGTTTGGGGGATGGGTGACCCTGGTGGTGGGTATTAAGGAGGGCATGTATTGCATGGAACACTGGGTATTATACATAAACAATGAATCTTGGAACACTACATCAAAAACTAATGATGTACTCTATGGTGACTAATATAACACAATAAAAAATAAAAATTAAAAATTAAAAAAAACTAAACCAACTTTGAAATTAATATTCAGGGAATCTATAAAAAACAAACAAGGAAACAAACAAAAATTGTCAAACTCAAAGTGGAATTACTTTGAATGGAAACTAATTCCACAGTTTTTTATTTTATTTTATTTTATTTTAATTCTACACTTTTAAGTACAGCCCTAAATAAGACCTTTTAATTATAAGGAAGAAACTGTTCAAGTATCTTTTTGAAAGTTTGCTATAGCTCCAAATATCTCATTTTAATGATAATTTTAAAGCTGTAATAATAATATTTATAATAATTATATAATAATAATAATAATATAATAATAATTCAGGTCTATAGAAAGATCTGTAAATGGGAAAATAAAAGCTTAATCTGTGTATTTCTTTATGGTGAAAACTATATATCATTATGGAGGGAAGAATGTACTTTGTACTGGGAGATTTGATTTTGCCTTACATTGTTGATTTGCCCATTCTTTTCTTGTTTTAAATTAAATAGTTTAAGTATGTTGAGTGAAAGAGACAGTGATAGGAGAATCCTCTTACTAGGAATATATAGAGGCAAAAGTAAATTTTTAGCAGAAGTGGGGGAATTGATAATACTGAGGCCAAGAATACATGAGATATTTTTTTTTCTTTCTAAAAATTATTTGGCCTTAATGAAAAAGAATTAAAAAAAATAGAAAATGTCTTCTATTTCAGATAAAATTATAATTCCACTAGACCACTACAGTGCTCCACAAATATGATTCTAAAATATCAGATCAGGGCACCTGGGTGGCTCAGTTGGTTAAGCTCCAATTCTTGATTTTGGCTCAGGTCATGATCTCAGGGTGGTGGGACTGAGACACATGTCAGGATATGTGCTCAGTGAGGAGTCCTCTTGAAATTATTTCTCTCTCTTATTCTCTTCCTCTGCACTTCCCCCACTCATGATATCTTTTTATCTCTCTCTCAAATAAATAAATATTTTTAAAAAGAGAAAGAAGTCAGATAATTGCAGGCAAATATTTTTTCTCAAAGTAGTCAATCCAGTTTTAGAACATTATGTAGACAAAATAAATGATTAATGCATTTACTTACTTTTTTGGTTAAAAGGTCTTGGATTACACAGTAGCCATCTCTACTTAAACTTTTATATTTCCAATAATTGATTAATTATCTGCTTATACTAGGCCTTATTAGCACTGTAGTAAATTGTTGCACTGTAAGTATATAAGTTGCAGCTTGGAATCCTGAAACAATAATATTTCCTCAAACCGTCTGTTGTACCATAGTTTAACTGAAATATTTTTAACATTATATGTTTTGCAACCAAAGCATACATTATTTTCAGTGTTAGAAATTTCCCTTATCCTTTGATAAACATGTAAATATATCATAGTAAATTATTTCATTACTGGGCATCTTGTTTAACATCTTTTTTTAGCTGTAATTTTTTATTCAAGTAAAATTAACATACAATGTTATATTAGTTTCAGGTGAACAATGTAATAATGCAACAATTCTATACATTTCTAAGTGCTATAAATTTATTAAAGTAAATATATTCTTAACCCCCATTATCAATTTCACTCATCCCTCCATCTACCTCTCCTTGGGTAATCACCTGTTTGTTCTCTGTATTTGTCTGTCTTTGTTTCTCTTTTTTCTTTTTTCATTTGTTTTGTTTCTTAAGCTCAACATATGAGTGAAATCATGTGGTATTTGACTGGCTTATTTCACTTCGCATTATAACCTCTAGGCCCATCCATGTTGTTGAAAGTGACAAAATTTCCTTCTTTTTAATGGCTGAATAAAATTTCATCATATATATATATATATATGTGTGTATGTATAATCTTCTTTATCCATTCATCTATCAATGGACACTTGCTTTCATATCTTGGCTATTTTAAATAATGCTACAATAAACATAGGGATGCATATATATTTTCAAATTAGTGTTATTATTTTCTTTGGCTAAATACCCAGTAGTGGGAGTACTAGATTATATGGTAATTATATTTTTAAGTTTTTGAGGAGCCTCCATATTGTTTGCACAGTAGCTGCACAATTTACATTCCTACCAACAGTGTATGAGAATCTTTTTTCTCCATATCTTTACCAACAATTACAATTTTTTGTCTTTTGATTTTAGCCATCCTGAAAAGTGTAATGTGATATCTCTTTGTGGTTTTTCATTTCCCCAATGATGAGTGATGTTGAGCATCTTTTCATGTGTCTAGTGGTCATCTGGATGTCTTTGGAGAAATGTCTGTTCATGTCTTCTCCCCATTTTAAACTGAATTATTATTATTATTATTTTGTGTGTGTGTGTGTGTGTGTGTGTGTGTATGTTGAGTTGTAGGAGTTTTTAAATATATTGGATACTAACCCTTTATTGGGTTATTGTAAATGTCTTCTCCCATTCAGTAGGATGTATTTTTCTTTTGTTGGTTTCCTTTGCTGCATAGAAGATTTATATTTTGATGTAATCCCAGTAATTTATTTTTGTTTTTGTCTTCCTTGTCTCAAAAGACATATCTAGAAAGATATTGTTAGGACCAAAATCAGAGAAATTACTCCCTGCTGTCATCTAGGATTTTTATGGTTTCAGGTGTCACATTTAGGTCCTTAATCCATTGTGAATTTATTTACTTATTTTTTGGTTTGGTGTAAGAAAGTGGTCCACTTTCGTTATTTTGTATGTTGTTGCCCAGTTTTCCCAACACCATTTGTTGAAGAGACTGTCTCTTTCCTACTGTATATTCTTGCATACTTGCAACTTTATTTTTCTTTTTCAAGATTGCTTTGATTACTTTGGGTCTCTTGTAGATCCATATAAATTTAGGATTATTATAGCTCTGGAAAATGTTCGTATTTTAATAAGAATTACATTAAATCTATAGATCACTTTGTGTGGTATGGATATTTTAACAGTATTTGTTTTTCCAATCCATAAGTATGGACAATTTTTCCATTTGTTTGTGTAATCTTCACTTTATTTCATCAGTATTTTATAGTTTTCAGTGTACAGGTATTTCACCTACTTGGTTAAGATTGTTTCTTGATATTTTATTATTTTTGGTGCAATTATAAATGGGATTATATTCTTCTTTTTCTGATATTCATTATTGATATATAGGAATGCAAAAGGATAATAATTTTGTATCTTGTGACTTTACTGAATTCATTTATCAATTCTGGTAGTTTTCTAGTGACATCTTTAGGGTTTTCTATACGTAATATTATGTTATTTGCAAATAATGAAAATTTTACTGCATTACCAATTTGGGCACATTTTATTTTTTTCTTTTCTGATTGATATGTTTGGGACTTCCATTACTGTGTTGAATAAAAGTAGTGAGAGTAGACATGCTAGTCATTTTCTTGATCTTAGAAGAAAAGCTCTCAGTTTCTCCCCACTGAGTATTATGTTAGCTGCAGGTTTTTTCATACATGGCCTTTATTGTGCTGATGTATGTTTCCTTTAAATCCACTTTTTTGAGAGTTTTGTTTTTTTTTTAATCATGAAGGGATGTTATACATTGTCAAATGCTTTTTCTACACCTATTGAAATGATCATATGGTTTTTATTGTTTTTTCCTATTAATGTGATGTATCTTTTTTTTAAATTAAATTAATTTATATATTTTCAGAAAAACAATATTCATTATTTTTTCACCACACCCAGTGCTCCATGCAATCTGTGCCCTCTATAATACCCACCACCTGGTACCCCAACCTCCCACACCCCCACCACTTCAAACCCCTCAGTTGTTTCTCAGAGTCCATAGTCTCCCATGATTCACCTCCACTTCCAATTTACCCCAACTCCCTTCTCCTCTCTCAGACCCCTTGTCCTCCATGATATTTGTTATGCTCCACAAATAAGTGAAACCATATAATTGACTCTCTATGCTTGACTTATTTCACTCAGCATAATCTCTTCTAGTCCCGTCCATGTTGCAACAAAAGTTGGGTATTCATCCTTTCTGATGGAGGCATAATACTCCATAGTGTATATGGACCACATCTTCCTTATCCATTCGTCTGTTGAAGGGCATCGTGGTTCTTTCCACAGTTTGGCGACCTGGCCATTGCTACTATAAACATTGGGGTACAGATGGCCCTTCTTTTCACGACATCTGTATCTTTGGGGTAAATACCCAGGAGTGCAATGTCAGGGTCATAGGGAAGTTCAATTTTTAATTTCTTTGAGGAACCTCCACACTGCTCTCCAAAGAGGTTGCACCAACTTGCATTCCCACCAACAGTGGAAGAGGGTTCCCCTTTCTCCACATCCTCTCCAACACATGTTGTTTCCTGTTTTGTTAATTTTGACCATTCTAACTGGTGTAAGGTGATATCCAATGTGGTTTTAATTTGAATCCCCCTGAGAGCTAGTGATGATGAACATTTTTTCATGTGTCTGATAGCCATTTGTATGTCTTGATTGGAGAAGTGTCTGTTCATATCTTTTACCTGTTTTTTGATATGTTTGCCTGTTTCGTGTGTGTTGAGTTTGAGGAGTTCATAATAGATCCTGGATATCAACCTGGGTTAACCAGGAAATTAAGAGAATGGTTGAGTTTCACATTGCTGTCCAATTTTCCCAGCACCATTTATTGAAGAGACTGTCTTTTTTCCACTGTATATTTTTTTCCTGCTTTGTCAAAGATTATTTGACCATAAAATTGAGGCTCCATATCTGGGCTCTCTACTCTGTTCCACTGGTCTATGTGTCTGTTTTTATGCCAGTACCATGCTGTCTTGGAAATCACAGCTTTGTAATAAAGCTTGAAATCAGGTAACGTGATGCCCTCAGCTTTATTTTTGTTTTTCAACATTTCCTTAGCGATTCGGGGTCTCTTCTGATTCCATACAAATTTTTGGATTATTTGCTCTAGCTCTTTGAAGAATACCGGTGGAATTTTGATTGTAATGGCATTGAAAGTATAGAGTGCTCTAGGCAGTATAGACATTTTAGCAATGTTTATTCTTCCAATCTAAGAGCATGGAATGGTCTTCCATGTTGTTGTGTCTTCTTCAATTTCTTTCATGAGTGTTCTGTAGTTCCTCAAGTACAGATCCTTTACCTCTTTGGTTAGGTTTCCTCCCAGGTATCTTATGGTTCTTGGTGCTACAGCAAAGGCAGTCCTAAGTGGGAAATACATAGCCATCCAAGCCTAACTCAAAAAAATAGAAAAATCCAGAATACACCTGCTGTCTCTACACCATAAAGAACTGGAGAATCAACAACAAATCAAACAAACTCCACACATAAGAAGGGAAATCATCAAGATTAAAGCTGAGATCAATGAGGTAAAAACCACAGATACATTAGAACGTATCAATGAAACGAGAAGCTGGTTTTTTGAAATAATCAATAAGATTGATAAACCATTGGCCCCACTAATCCAAAAGAAAAGAGAGAAAGCTCAAATTAATAAAATTATGAATGAAAAGGGAGAGATCACAACTAACTTAAAGGAAGTAGAAACAACCATCAGAAGTTATTATCAATAGTTATATGCCAATAAGTTTAGCAACCTAGATGAAATGGATGCATTCCTGGAAAACTCTAAACTCCCAAAATTGAACCAGGAAGAAATCGACAACCTGAATAGACCGATATCTAGAAACGAGATTGAAGCAGTGATCAAAAACCTCCCAAAAAACAAGAGCCCAGGACCTGATGGATTCCCTGAGGAATTCTACCAAACTTTCAAAAAGAAATAACACCTATTCTCCTGAAGTTGTTTCAAAAAATTCAAGCAGAAGGAAAACTTCCAGACTCTTTCTATGAAGCCAGCATTACTCTGATCCCCAAACCAGGCAAAGACCCTACCAAAAAGGAGAACTTCAGACCAATATCACTGATTAATATGGATGCTAAGATTCCCAACAAGATCCTAGCAAACAGGATCCAACAGCACATTAAAAATATTATCCACCATGATCAGGTGGGATTTATTCCTGGTTTACAAGGATGGTTCAACATTCGCAAATCAATCAATGTATACAACAAATTAATATGAGAAGAGAGAAGAACCACATGGTCCTTTAAATTGATGCAGAAAAAGCATTTGACAAAATCTAGCATCTGTTCTTCATTAAAACGCTTCAAAGTATATGGATGGAGGGACATTCCTGAACCTCATCAAATCTATCTATGAAAGACCAACAACAAACATCCTCAATGGGAAAAAGCTTGCAGCCTTCCCATTGAGATCAGGAACAAGAGAAGGATGCCCACTTTTGCCACTCTTGTTCAACATAGTATTAGAAGTCCTAGCAACAGCAATCATAGAAATAAGGACAACAAAGAGAAATAAAAGGTATCCAAATTGGCAATGAAGTAGTCAAACTCTCTCTCTTTGCAGATGACATGAGTCTTTATATGGAAAACCCAAAAGATTCCACCCCCAAACTACTAGAACTCATACAGCAATTCAGCAATGTGGCAGGATACAAAGTCAATGTGCAAAAATCAGTGGCTTTCTTATACACTAACAATGAAAATACAGAAAGGGAAATTAGAGAATTGATTCCATTTAATGTGATGTATCTTGCTAATTGATTTGTAAATATCGAATTCCCCATGCATCTCTGGAATAAATCCCATATACACTACGGAGTATTATGCTTCCATCAGAAAACATATAATGTATTTTTATCCCCAGGGGTACAGGTCTGTGAATCGTCAGGTTTACACACTTCACAGCACTCACCATAGCACATACCCTCTCCAATTTCCA
>NC_081575.1:23355192-23361550 GCF_022355385.1 Mustela nigripes | reverse complement strand
TCTCATATCAAGGAGATCATATGATAGTTGTCTTTCTCCGATTAATATATTTCACTAAGTATAATACCCTCTAGTTCTTTCCATATCGTTGCAAATGGCAAGATTTCATTTCTTTGGATAGCTTCATAGCATTCCATTGAGTGTGTGTGTGTGTGTGTGTGTGTGAGTGTGTGTGTGTGTGTCACTTCTTCTTAATCCATTAATCTGTTGATGGACACCTAGGTTCTTTCCATAGTTCGGCTATTGTGGACATTGCTGCTATAAACATTTGGGTGCACGTGCCCATTTGGATCACGTTTTTATCTTTAAGGTAAATACCCAGTAGGGCAATTGCTGGGTCATAGGTAGCTCTATTTTCAACTTTTTGAGGAACTTCCACACTGTTTTCCAGAGTGGTTGCACCAGCTTGCATTCCCACCAATAGTGTAGGGGGGTTCCCCTTTCTCCACATCCTCACTAGCATCTGTCATTTACTCTCTTGTTAATTTTAGCCATTCTGACTGGTGTGAGGTGATATCTTATTGTGGTTTTAATTTGTATTTCCCTGATGCCGAGTGATGTGGAGCACTTCTTCATGTGACTGTTGGCCATCTGGATGTCTTCTTTGCAGAAATGTCTTTTCATGTTCTCTGCCCATTTCTTGATTGGATTATTTGTTCTTTGGGTGTTGAGCTTGATAAGTTCTTTATACATTTTGGATACTAGCCCTTTATCTGATATGTCATTTGCAAATATCTTCTCCCATTCTGTCAGTTATCTTCTCGTTTTATTAACTGTTTTCTTTCCTATGTAAAAGCTTTTCATATTGATGAAGTCCCCATAGTTCATCTTTGCCCTTACTTCCCTTGCCTTTGGCGATATTCCCAGGAAGAATTTGCTGCATGTGAGGTCAACGAGGTTGCTGCCTGTGTTCTCCTCAAGGATTTGGATGGATTCCTTTCTCACATTGAGGCCCTTCATCCATTTTGAGTCTATTTTCGTGTGTGGTGTAAGGAAATAGTCCAATTTCATTTTTCTGCATGTGGTTATCCAATTTTCCCAGCACCATTTGTTAAAGAGGCTGTCTTTTCCCATTGGACATTTTTGCCTGCTTTGTTGAAGATTATTTGACCATCGAATTGAGGGTCTATTTCTGGGCTCTCAATTCAGTTCCATTGATCTATGTGTCTGTTTTTGTGCCAGTACAATACTGTTTTGATTATGACAGCTTTGTAATAGAGCTTAAAGTCTGGAATTGTGATGCCACCAATGTTGGCTTTCTTTTTCAGTATTCCTTTGGCTATTCGAGGTTTTTTCTGATTCCATATAAGTTTTAGGATTATTTGTTCTATTTCTTTGAAAAAAAAATGGATGGGATTTTGATAGGGATTGCATTCAATGTATGGATTGCTTTAGGTAGCATAGCCATTTTCACAATATTTGTTCTTCCGATTCATGAACATGGAACATTTTTCCAGTTCTTTGTGTCTTCCTCAATTTCTTTCATGAGCTCTTCAAAGTTTTCTGAGTATAGATTCTTTGCCTCTTTGGTTAGGTTTATTCCTAGGTATCTTATGGTTTGGGGTGCAATTGTAAATGGGATCGACTGCTTAATTTCTCCTTCTTCTGTCTTGTTTTTGGTTTAAAGAAATGTAACTGATTTCTGTGCATTGATTTTATATCCTGACATTTTACTGAATTATTGTACAAGTTATAGCAGTTTTGGAGTGAAGCTTTTTGGGTTTTCCACATATAGTATCATATCATCTGAAAAGAGTGAGAGTTTGACTTCTTTTTTGCCAATTTGGATGCCTTTAATTTCTTTCTGTTGTCTGATTGCTGAGGCTAAGTCTTCTAGTACTATGTTGAATAGCAGTGGTGATAAGGGACATCCCTGTCGTGTTCCTGACCTTAGCAGTAAAGCTTTCAGTTTTTCTCCATTGAGAATGATATTTGCAGTGGGTTTTTCATAGATGGCTTTGATAATATTGAGGTATGTGCCTTCTATCCCTACACTTTGAAGAGTTTTGATCAGGAAGGGATGCTGTTCTTTGTCAAATGCTTTTTCAGCATCTATTGAGAGTATCATATGGTTCTTGTTCTTTCTTTTATTAATGTGTTGTATCACATTGATTGATTTGTGGATGTTAAAGCAACCTTGCAGCCCTGGAATAAATCCCACTTGGTCATAGTGAATAATTCTTTTAGTGTACTGTTGGATTCTATTGGCCAGTATTTTGTTGAGAATTTTTGCATCTGTGTCCATCAAGGATATTGGTCTGTAATCTTCTTTTTTGATGGGATCCTTGTCTGGTTTTGGAATCAAGGTGATGCTGGCCTCATAAAATGAGTTTGGAAGTTTTCCTTCCATTTCTATTTTTTGGAACAGTTTCAGGAGAATAGGACTTAATTCTTCTTTAAATGTTTGGTAGAATTCCCCTGGGAAGCCATCTGGCCCTGGACTTTTGTTTGTTTGGAGATTTTTGATGACTTTTTCAATCTCCTTACTGGTTATGTGTCTGTTCAGGTTTTCTATTTCTTCCTGGTTCAGTTGTGGTAGTTTATATGTCTCTAGGAATGCATCCATTTCTTCCAGATTGTCGAATTTGTTGGTGTAGAGTTGCTCATAGTATGTTCTTATAATTGTATTTCCTTGGTGTTGGTTGTGATCTCTCCTCTTTCATTCATGATTTTATTTATTTGGGTCCTTTCTCTTTTCTTTTTGATAAGTCTGGCCAGGGGCTTCTCAATCTTATTATTTCTTTCAAAGAACCATCTCCTAGTTTCATTGATTTGTTCGATTGTTGTTTTTGTTTGTTTTCATTTGGTTTAGTTTGGTTTCTATTTCACTGATTTCTTTTCTGATCTTTATGATTTCTCTTCTCCTGCTGGTTTTAGGCTTTCTTTGTTGTTCTTTCCTCAGCTCCTTTAGGTGTAGCATTAGGTTGTGTATTTGAGAAATTTTTGAGCCTAAGTATGGAAGATGCCCAGATGTCCATCAACAGATGAATGGATAAAGAAGAGGTGGTATATATGTATATAGGAATATTACCCAGACATTTAAAAAAATGGAATCTTGCCATTTGCAATAACTTGGATGGAGCTGGAATGTATTTTATTAAATGAAATGTCAGTCAGAGAAAGACAAATACCACAAATTCCATATGTGGAATTAAAAAAAAACAGTTGAATATAGGGAAAGGGGGGTAAAAGAGTGGGAGGCGAATCAAAAGAGACTCTTAACTATAGAGAACAATCTAAGAGTTGATAGAGGAAGGTGGGTGGAGGATGTCCTAAATGAGTGATGGATATTAAGAAGGGCACTTGTGATGAGCGATGAGCACTGGGTATTACGTGTAAGTGAGGAATCACGAAATTCTACTCCTGAATCTAATATTGCACTGCATATTAACTAACTAAAGTTTAAATAAAAACAAAATATTAAAACAAATTAACTAAAAATAAAACATTGGCAAATAATACAAAAGCTGCTTAATGTGTAGGTCAAACATGTTGTGACACAATTTGGCCCATGACGTCATCATTTTCAAAATTATCTGTAGACAAAATGGTTAGGTATAGTAAGTTGATCTTTAGCAACTTTTGTTCATTACTTGCATTAAAATAAAATATGGAACTGAAAGTCCCATTCAAGATGGCAAGAATAGAAGATATAGCATAGAACTGAGATTCAGATTGTCTTAGTTTAAATCTTATTTCCTTTTTAGCTCATTTTTGACTCTCAGTCTTATAGGTTCTTAATATCCACTTTTATAAAATTTGATGATTGCATTATATAGTCAAAGTATTTTTCAGGGATGACTGGGTGATTCAGTTGGTTAAGCATCTGCCTTCAGCTCAGGTCATAATCTCTGGGTCCTGGAATCCTGGAATCAAGTCCCACATTAGCCTCCTTGCTCAGCAGGGAGCCTTCTCCCTCTGCCTGCTTCTCCCTCTGCCTGTTGCTCCCTCCACTCTGTGACAAACAAATAAATAAAATCTTGAAAAATAAAATCAGATGAATGATTATTTTAGTTCCATAATCCTATAATTCTTAACTTAAACAAAATTAAATTGTATCTATATTATTTTCCCCTTACCAGACTATCTATAACTGGATGATAATAGATTTGTTTGTCAAACTTATTTCTGATAATGTTTAACCTTCTCAGATAGCACATTGTTTTAATTTAATTGAAAACATAATTGATAATTGTTTTGTAAATGTCTAGCACAGTGCAATCTAGTTGGGAGATGTTTCTTGTGCAGATGTTCTTATAAGCTCTTATCAGCATACTAAAGTTTTGCTCTATTTCAAGAAGTCTTGCAGGTTTACCAGGGTGAAAAAAGGCATATCAGTAAAACAAGACTTTGACTAATTATCATACATTTTGAGACCTTGGAGATTAGGTGACTTATAATTTTATCCTTCATCTAACTGTACATAATAGGTTCTCAATAAATGCTTGTTGAACTGATTTCCCTAAATTAGATCACACAAATTATTGGAGTTTCTATTCATTCATTACATAGTTATTACCCACCTACTCTGTGCCAATAATGAGATTCTTCAACTATATTGCAGCAGAAGCATAGTCAAAGATAATATTTATTTTTAATGCTAAATTATGGATTTATTTTCAGTCTTCTCTTTCCTTCATTATAAAGAAGTATAGTTGATTTTCCCTCTCTCACATAAACAATATTTCTATTTTGCTATTCTTTTTTTTTTGCATCCAGATCATGTCCCTCTTCCAGCAGCCAATTCAATTATCTTTTCTCCAACTTCTTTTTTTCACTTCTTGGCACTCTAATAAATGTATATAATATTATATAAAGTCCATCATTTCTATTAAGTCCTTATGCTCCTTGATAAGCACAGGAAAATGTGTGTACTTAACACCTTTGTGATCTTAACAGAAAACTAAAATGCCATGAAGATCATGGCCTAGATTTTCAAGAAACCTGAGATAAACTTTTTTCACTTGAGTTTCCAAAGCTTCTTGTCACTTTAAATATGGCCTTGTTTAACATCCCCAGTCCCAGGAAACAAGTGAGAAATTCTGACTGACTTGCAGGATCAAGTTGTTTTCCCCTAAGTCTTCTTTACCTTCAGCCTGTTCCCACAATAGTGGTGAGAGTATAAAGCAGTTAGAACAACTCCTTTCTCTGGAACTCAATAGAGTGCAGGCCTATGACAAATTTCCTTTTCTGTCCCCTTTGCAGGATCACACAGCCACAGATGACAATTCTTTAGGCATTTCTGAAAAGCAGTGGCAGTTTATCAAGTTGTGATTTAAATTATAAAACTATCTTAAAAACAAACATTCAAATGGAGAAAGGACAATGTTCAGGGGAGGAAGATGGGTACTCTGCTTCCGTCCAAATGATCCATTGATACAGTTATTTATGGAGTATATGTCCTAGTAAAATGAAGGTCACTATTATCATTGTGTGTGTGTGTTACATCAGAAAATTCTGTATTTCAAGTCTGCTTTATTTGTATACAATCAATTTGCTCTTTTGTTTTTGTTGTTAAGCTGTCATTTATTGAACATTTATGGATTGTAAGGCAGTGTACTAATACTTTAATCTTAACATCACTCCTTTGAGCTAGTTATTATTCTTCCCATTTTACAGAAGAGTAGACCTGGTAAGGTTAGTTTAAATTCTTTATAGTTGACTTGAAGACCTGTACTTTTTACCACTGCACAACACTGCCTTATTTTGGTAAAACTGAACATTGCTCAATTATATCAATCATGAAGTAGGCTTGGGAAATTTTGAATTTAAAAATAACTTCCCTTGAATATATCATCTTACAATATGGATTATTTTTATGAATGTGCTTGTTATATATATTCATATAAACAGGGTATATGGAAAAATACTTTATTTTTGCTGGAGAAAAATTGATATGCTGAGCTTAAAAATTAAGATCCAAACATTTTTTGGAGATTCAAATTCACTGAAATCTTTTCAAGTGATCATGGCACTTTAGTTTTCTGTTAAGGTCACAAACATGTCCTAATCAAGGCAGAATGAAAGGGAAAATCAAAGGTTCCCTGAGGGGGTAGATTAAATAAAGGTGATAGGATTAGTTGGTGATAGTCACATTGCTGTCAAACATACATGATATTAAAAATAAACAATTTAGGGTGCCTAGGTGGCACAGCCAGTTGAATATCTGCCCTTGACTCAGGTCAGTCCTGGGACTGAGCACCACGTCTAGCACCTTACTCAGCCAGGAACCTGCTTCTCCAGCTCCCTTTGCCTGCCTTTCCCCCTACACGTGCATACTCTCTCTGTCAAACAAACAAACAATCTTAAAAAATCCATAAACATATCAGCTCATATAAAACATCATCTCTACATATTT
>NC_081575.1:23326474-23335192 GCF_022355385.1 Mustela nigripes | reverse complement strand
CTGATACCCTGTGTGTTTTGACAGGGGCATTTAGCCCATTAACATTCCGGGTAACTATTGAAGATATGAATTTTGTGCCATTGTATTGCCTGTAAGGTGACTGTTACTGTATATGGTCTCTGTTCCTTTCTGATCTACCACTTGTAGGCTCTCTCTTTTCTTAGAGGACCCCTTTCAATATTTCCTGTAGAGCTGGTTTGGTGTTTGCAAATTCTTTCAGTTTTTGTTTTCCTGGAAGCTTTTAATCTCTCCTTTTATTTTCAATGATAGCCTAGCTGGATATAGTATTCTTGGCTGCATGTTTTTCTTGTTTAGTGCTCTGAAAATATCATGCCAGCTCTTTCTGGCCTGCCAGGTCTCTGTGGAGAGGGGAGGGGCCTGTTGTAGTGATTCTCAAGTGTCTTTGCCCCAGGCGGAATTGCACCGCCCTTATCTTGGGCGGGGTGAGTAATCCGCTTGGGTTTTCTTTCATGAGCTTTTGTTCCCTGAGCGCTTTCCGTAGATTTCTGGAAGTTGGGAATACAAATGGTGGCCTCCTGGTCTCCGGCCCAGAGGAGCCGAGAGCCCAGGGCCGCACTCCTCAGTGCGCCCTCAGATAACAGCGCCCAGTTACTCCCGTCTGCCTGACCTCCTGCCCAGCTCCGAGCTCACCGAGCCTGCGACCGGTTCAAGGTAACCCTGAGCTATGAGCTTACTGTTCGCTCTGTCTCTGTAGCCGGCTTTCCCGTTCCAATACCCGCAAGCTCTGTGACACTCAGACAACCCCGATCCTTCTGTGACCCTGTGGGACCTGAGGCCACGCTGACCCCGCATGGGGTTCTCCCCAGTTTAGCCTCTGGAGTGATGTCCCTCAGCGGAACAGACTTTTAAAAGTCCTGATTTTGTGCGCCGTTCCTCTGCCGCTTGCCGGGAGCCAGCCCCTCCCCCCGGGGTCTATCTTCCCGTCGCTTTGGATTCACTTCTCCGCCGGTCCTATTTTTCAGAAAGTGGTTGTTTTTCTGTTTCCATAATTGCTGTTCTTCTCTTCGATCTGCGGATGGGGATGGATTTGCAGGTGTTTGCAATCTTTAGATAAGCTATCTAGCTTATCTCCGGCTAGCTGAAGTAGTCTCAGCCTGCTACTTCTCCGCCATCTTGACTCCTCCCCATTTTAGGGATATATTTGATTCATTAAAATTTAGGAAATCTTTATAAAGGGATTTTACAAATACTGACTATTTTTTCCTTTTTTTAAAATATTTTATTTATTTATTCAACAGATAGAGATCACAAGTAGGGAGAGAGGCAAGCAGAGAGAGAGAGTGGGAAGGAGGCTCCCCGTTGAGCAGAGAGTCCAATGCAGAGCACGATACCAGGACTGAGATCATGACCTGAGCCATAGGCAAAGGCTTAACCTACTGAGCCACTCAGGTGCTTTGACCTTTCATTTATTTTAATATATTTATAGTTTTAAGTAATATATATGAGTTTTATTTTATTTATTTTTTTATATATTTGAATTTTAATTCAAATGTAATCTAATTTATTGTACAATTTGAGACTAAGCACTAAATTGATTTTTGCAAAATTAACTAATTTTTCTAACATTTTACTGTTTGTCTCTAAGTGATGCCTCATTGAGTCTTTACCCTTCCCACTAAGTAATATTGCTCTTCAATGGGATTTTTTTAAAGATTTATTTATTTATTTACTTATTTATTTATTATGTTCAACAATACAGTAGCTGCATATAACACCCAGTGTTCATTCCAACATGTGTCCTCCTTAATAGCCATCACCCAGTCACCTTATTCTCCAACCCTACCTTCTGTAACCCTTATTTTGTTTCCCAGAGTCCAGAGTCTCATGATTTCTCTGTCTCTGATTTCTTCCCATTCGGTTTTCCTTCCCTTCCACTGTGGCCCTCCAGTCTATTCCTTATGTTACACATATGACTGAAATCATATCATAATTGTCTTTCTCTGCTTCACTTATTTCACTTAACACAGTCCCCTCCAGTTCCATCTATGTCAGTGTAAATGGTGGGTATTCATCCTTTCTGGTGGCTGAGGAATACAAAGTGCTAACAGACACATGAAAAATGTTCAACATCACTAGCCATCAGGGAAATACAAATCAAAACCACAGTGATATACTATTTTACACCAGCTAGAATGACCAAAATTAACTAGACAGGAAACCAGAAATGTTGACAACGTTGTGGAGAAGGGGGAACACTCTTGCACTGCTGGTGGGAATGCAAGTTGGTACAGCCACTCTCGAAAACAGTATAGATATTTCTCAAGGAGTTAAAAATAGAGCTGCACTATGACCCAGGAATTGCACTACTAGATATTTACCCCAAATATACAGATGTAGTAAAAAGAAAGAGCACATGCACCCCAGTGTTCATAGCAGCATTGTGCACAATAGCCAAACTGTGGAAGGAACTGAGATGTCCTTCAACAGATGAATGGATAAAGAAGATGTTGTACATATATAAAATGAAACATTTATTTTTTTAGAAAGAGAAAGAGTGAGACCATGGGGAGGGGCAGAGAGAAGGGTAGAGGGAGAGAGATAATTTCATGCAGACTCCTCACTGAGCACAGAGCTGCTTATGACAGAGATTATGACCTGAACCAAAATCACAAATCAGACGCTTAACCGAGCCACCCAGACACCCTCAGAAATGTTTTTTTTTTATTGAGCATCTTCTATATGCCAGAAAAAAATGCCAGGTATTTTAATATGCTAATTATTTCACTCAACATGAAAAACCTTTAGCACATGCATTATTGTCACTGATGTACAAATAAGGAAATTGAGGAGAAGAGATTATTCCTAAAGTCGTACAACTACTAAGCTCCACTTCCAATGTACAAATTTCCATTTTCTAATGGAAATTAGAAATGGTAATTTCTTCATTGGAATGGTAATTGCACTTTATCTTATATGCTTTTAGTTCCATTAATATTATAAAAAAAATCTTGTTAAAGACTGATGAAACAAAAAGGTACTCATCCCAATAGCTTCTCTTGGTAAATCAGTAGCATAATGACATCAATAACCCCATCATCATCATCATCTTCTTCATCTTCATTAACAACAAAAAATGAAATTGGCTTTGTAAAAACCACTGATCCCAAGATATTTTAGTTATCAGATATTACTAAATCATCATTGTCACACAAACTCCAGTATCTGGAACATGATCAAGACTCAGTTAACAGTTGCTGGATAAACAGATGAAATGTCTCAAATAGTATAGAGGACAGCAATTATGTTAGTTCATTGGCTTTGGCTGGTAACAACAGGAACTTTCTTCATACTCATATCTGCTGTTCTGAAAATCAACGAATTTTCAGTAGTGGTCCCAGAAGAGTGGTCTTTGTCACTGCCACAATGTTGAGTTTCAGCCTTGAGAGTTCCCCGAGTAAAATCTGAAACTGGACCCCATGCAGAGAGCAATAAGAGACCAGAAGATGAGGTAGACCTCCAAATTGGCAGGTGGAAGTTTTAATAAACAAAGTAACTCAAATATAGGACTTCTCTTGGCCAGCTACAAGATAAATTGATGATTGCTACATCTACCTGCTGGAATCTTGAACGTTTATACAGAAGACTTAACTGGGTTTAGTAATATATAGAATCCAGATGGTCTCAAGAACGCTTTACTCTCTCAACACTTTATCCTCGTAACTGCTCCTAGTGTAGTACACATTCCGAGGATAAGAGAGGGAGTTAGGATGTTCTGATTGCCTGGGTTGATCTTGTGGGTCACCTGGCAGTCACATCCTCTCATTGATATCCTCTAACACAAAATCTTTGCCCATCAAGAAGAAAAACAAAGGGTTATTGCCTCTGATCCTTTTGTAAATCTGTAGTAAATTAACCATTTGTGTCATGTTAAGTTAAACAAAACTTATCAGTCTATACTTCTAAGAGGAAAGAGTGAATGGAACACCAGAGAGACTAAAAAAAATGTTCTCATTAGCAGTAATTTCTCACTTTCCCCCTCCCTAGCCACTGGAAACCACTATCTCTTGTGTTTCTGTAGATCTGTCTATTTGGCACATTTCATATAAATAGAATCAAACAATATGATATATTTTGTGACTATTTTTTTCACTTAGCATGTCTTCAAGTTTATCCATAATGTAAAATATTATTAAATAATAATAATAATTAAATAAAATAATGCAAAATATATTAGTACTTCATTCTTTTTATGGCTCAATAACATTACCTTGTATAGATGCATATCCCATACATATCCATGATCAGTTAATAGATATTTGAATTTATTCTACTTTATGGAAACTGAGTAATGATGCTATGAATACTTATGAATTAATTTTTGTGTGGATATATGTTTCCAATTGAGTATATACCTAAAATCATGGTTCCTGGGACACAAGGGACCATGATATCTAAATTTTTAAGAAGTACAACACTTTTCCAGAGTGACAATACTATTATACACTGTAATGTATGAGAATTCAAATTTCTCCACATCTTCAACATTTGTTATTGACTGTCTTTTTTATTATGGCCATGCCAGTGGGTGTGAAGTGGAATGTCTTTGTGGTTTTAGATTTGCATTTTCTTGGTGGCTAATGATATTGGATACCTCTTCATATACTTATTGGGCATTTGTATATTTTAGAGACAATTTTATCCACTTATCAAAAAAAATTGAATCATTGCTTGTTTACTTCAATTGTCACCTAATTTTAATAGACTTTTTTTTTTTAAAGAAGAGTTTTAGACTTACACAAAATTGAGAGGAGAGTACAGAGAGTTTCCATATACTTCCTGTCACCATATAAGCACAGCTTACTGTGCTATACTACTTGTATATCTGGGATAAATTCTACGTGGTTGTGGTGTATAATTTTTATGCATCGTTGGATTTGTTTCACTAATGTTTTGCTGAGGATTTATACATCTATGTTAATGAGGAATATTGGTCTCTAGTTTTCTTGTGTTGTCTTTCTCTGGTTTTGATATTATGGCAATGATGGGCATACAGACTGTAGCAGAATGTATTCACTTTGCTTCTATACTTTTGAAAAGATTTTAGATAATTAGCATAATTTCTTCCTTAAATGTTTAGTAGAATTAACCAGTAATCCTATCTAGTCCTGGGCCCTTTCTGTCTTGGGAAATTATTATCAATTCAATTTACTTAATGGTTATAGTCCTCTTCAGACTGTCTTTTTCCTCTTGTGTGAGATTTTTTTTGCAAATTGTGTCTCTCAAGGAATTTTTCCATTTTGTATAGGTTATCAAATTTGTGCACAGAAAGTTCCTCAGAGCATTCCTTTATTTTTGCTGTTAATAATTTCTAGTTTTATGTATGGTTTTGAACAAGTTGCTTTTCTTCACTTGTGAAAAAAATGATAATGCTAATCTTGAAGGGCTGTAGTAAGGATTAGCAATGGAGAACCTAAAATGACTGACACATAGTATGTATCGGTGAATTATAACTGCTATTATGTTCTGGGAGGATTTTGTTCTTTTCCCATATAATATTTTTCTTGTTATTTTTTTCAAAGAATATTTGAAAAAAAATCTTAAACATATAAAATATTTTTCTTATTGCAAGAAAACACATTAGATGTAGATAGTTATTCATAATTTTAGTCCATTCTTCTTCATGTTCTGATGTTTTCCAATTTTCACAATTAAGTTCCAAATGTTGGTACATTACCAAGAAAAATTTTTGTATAAAGATTTGGGTTAAGCATCTGTTTTCAGCTCAGGTCATGATCCTGGTGTCCTGGAATCAAGCTCCTTGTTGGACTCCCTGCTCAGCAGGGAATATGCTTTTCTTCTGTCCCTCCCCTGCTAGTGCTATTTCTCAAATAAATAAAATATTTACAAAAAAAAGAATTTGGTATCTAACATGTCAGTAATCCATAGGAGTGCTTTCACTAACCCATTCCCCAACCCCCACATCTAAAACCCTCAGTTTGTTTCTCAGAGCCTATAGTCTTTCATGGTTCTTCTCCCCCTCTGATCCCCCCCCCTTCATTTTCCCTTTCCTTCTCTTCATGTTATCCATGTCATTCCTTATGTTCCACAAATAAGTCAAGCCATATGATAATTGACTCTCTCTGCTTGACTTATTTTATTTAACATAATATACTTCAGTTCCATCCATGCTGATGCAAAAGTTTGGTATTTGATGGCTGAGTAATATTTCATTGTATATATGGACCACATCTTCTTTATTCATTTCTCTGTTGAAGGGAATATCAACTCTTTCCACAGTTTGGCCATTGTGGAAATGCTGCTATGAATATCAGGGTGCATATTCTTTTCACTACATGTGTATCTTTGGGGTAAATACCCAGTAGTGCAATTGTTTGTTCATGAGGTAGCTCCACTTTTAACTTTTCAAGGAAATTCTACACAGTTTTCCAAAGTGGCTGTACCAACTTGCATTCTCACCAAAAGTGTAAGAGGGTCCCCCTTTCTCCACATCATCAGTTACTTCTTGCCTCGTCATTTTTTGCCATTCTGACTGGTGTAATGAGGTATCTCAGTGTGGTTTTGATTTTAATTTCCCTGATAGCTAATAATGATGAAATTTTTTTTTTCATGTGTCTGTGAGCCATTTGTATGTCTTCTTTGAAGGAGTGTCTAGTCATGTCTTCTGCCCATATATTTTACTTGATTACTTATTTTTTGGGTGTTGAGTTTGAGAAGTTCTTTATAGATCTTTACCTATAATGCAATGCTTTATCTGTAGTGTCATTTGCAAATATCTTCTCCTATTCTGTGGGTTGCTTCTTTGTTTTGTTGACTGTTTCCTTTGCTGTGCAGATTTTTATCTTGATGAAGTCACAAATGTTCATTGTTGTTTTTGTTTCCCTGATGGCTGATGTTGAAGAAGTACTGCTTGTGTTCTCCTCTAGGATTTGGATGGATTCCTGTCTCACATTGAGGTCGTTCATACATTTAGAGTTTATCTTTGGGTATGGTATAAGAGAATGTTCCAGTTCCATTCTTCTATACATAAATGTCCAATTTTCTCAGCATCATTTATTGAAGGGACTGTCTTTTTTTCCATTGAATATATTTTCCTGCTTTGTTGAAGATTAGTTGACCATGTGGTTGAGGGTTCATATCTGGACTCTCTATTCTGTTCCATTGATCTATGTGTTAGTTTTTGTGTCAGTACCATGCTGCCTTGGTGATCACAGCTTTGTAATATAGCTTGAAATCAAGCAATGCAATGCCCCCAGCTTTCCATTTTCAACATTTCCTTGGCAATTCAGGGTGTTTTCTGGTTCCATAAAAATTTTAGGATTTCTTGTTGAAGCAGTTTGAAAAATGCCATTAGTATTTTGATTTTGATGGTGTTGAGAGTATAGATTTCTCTGGGCAACATAGACATTTTAACAAAGATTATTCTTCCAATCCATGAGCAACCCATAGGAGTTCTTATCAAGAGTCTAGGATTATGTACTCCAGTGTGGCTCAATCATTAAATATCTGCCTTTGGTGCAGGCCATGATCTCAAGGTTCTGGGATCGAGCTCTGTATTGTGCTCCCTGATCAATGGGAAGCCTTCTTCCTCTCCTACTCCTCTGCTTGTGCTCTCTCTCTTGCTATCTCTCCTTCTGTCAAATAAATAAAAAGCATTTTTTAAAAAAAGAGTGTGATTATATTTTTCTTGAGTGACATACTAAATTGTTTTTAAATACTGACTTTAATAAAGAGGTTATTGGTGGTCTATTAAAATAAATTTTATAGAAATATCAAAAGAATAACTCATTAATATAAAATTTTCTTTATTAAGGCTTATTCATTATTATTTTATAAATAATTTATTACCATCCTGAATATTTAGGGGAAAAAAACAGATAAAGAACATAGAAAAAAATACTCATAATGTCTGAAGCAGAGAGATCCACCAAAAATGTTATACTGTATAAACAGTAAAGATATGCTGGATTGTCTTGCAATAACAAACTGCAACTGTAAGTGGCTTAAAACAGCGATACCATTTATTGCTTATGCTAACTGTAATGCAAAGGTCTATAGGGATCCTATAAAATATTCACTTAAGGCTATACACTAAACAAATCCTCCACCATTTTTAAGGACACTAAATTCTCCATATCAGACTTTAAATGCTGTGATTACAGGGAAGGTAAGCATGGAAAATCATGCGCTGCTGCTAAATATCTCTAACTAGAAATAGCAAATATCATTCCTGTTCATTTTTTTTGGCCAAATAAACTTATATGGTTAAGTTTACTTCAGGGGAAGAAGACAAGTGTACTCTTTCCACATGCCTAGAAGGAGAAACGTACTGAAAAAATTGTTTTTAACTATCCTTCTTTTTTATTTTTTTTTAATTTTTTATTAGCATATAATGTATTATTTGCCCCAGGGACACAGGTATGTGAATTGTCAGGCTTACACACTTCACAACACTCACGATAGTGCATTCCTTCCCCAATGTCCATAACCCAATGATCCTCTCCATATCCCCCTTCCCCTGGCAACCCTCGGTTTGTTTTGTGAGATTGAGTCTTTTATGGTTTGTCTCCCTCCTGATGCCATCTTGTTTCATTTTTTTCCTTACCTACCCCCCAAGCCCCCACTTTGCCTCCCAAATTCCTCATATCAGGGAGATCATATGATAATTGTCTTTCTCTGATTGACATATTTTGCTCAGCATAATACCCTCTAGTTCCATCCACATCATTGCAAATGGCA
>NC_081575.1:23307953-23326374 GCF_022355385.1 Mustela nigripes | reverse complement strand
TATATATATATATATATATATATATATATATATATATATATATATCTCACATATTCTTTATCCATTCATCTGTTGGTAGACATCTAGATTCCTTCCATAGTTTGACTATTGTGGACAGTACTGAAAATACTGTCATGTATGGCCATATACATTGTCTAAAAAAGACTATAAATTTCCAGTCTTTTATTGTGTACTTAGAAAGTATCCATTCATGCAATTGGTGTCTTACAGTAACAGCTAATATTTGCCAATTCTCACTTAATAAGACATGGTAAACATTATCCTATATCAATAAATATTCTGTAACTTTATTTTTATGTCATATCTTATAGATGTACCAAAGTTTCATTTTTAAAATGCTAAACTGTGGGTTATTTAGCATGTTTTAGTTTTATGTATTCTATATAAAAGAATGGCTAAAAGCCTTGTTTATAAGTGTTTTCACACTGTTTTTTTTTGAGAGAAATTTTAAAATGTACAATAAATTAGGTCAAATGGCATAAGTATTATGAAAGCCCTTGAAGATTTCATTTCATTCTGTAACTTCTCAAACTTTGAATCCCAAATCATAGTTTATACTACTTTAGAAATCCAGAAAAAATTTTGTCTATCAATTTCTAATTTTTTCTTATTTTTCATTGCAATCTGGATACTATTATATACAGTCCAATTGACAAGTTACAATCACTACCTATTGAAATGGCAATTATAAATCACAAGTTTATGATAAAGTTGTTTCTTTAGTGAGTTTCATGCTAGGAAATCTCCCTAATTAAGGATCCTAAACATGTAACATTGACAGTAGTTCTCTATACAATTTTTGTAAAGAGTCTGTGATACTTTGCATATTTTGAATCAAATATTGCTTCATTTTCCTCTGTATATCCCTACCCATGCCTTTAAAAGAATAATCTAACAAACAATAGAAATATATTAAATTAGGATTTTATATTAAAGCAACACTATGAAAATGAAACTGTGAGCATACGGCAGTTCTTGCTTCTGATGCCAGGTAACAATATGTTTTGTTTTATGGTCAATTTGGGAGCTGTAACCTATTACAGACATAACTCTCCTGTTTTGCATTTTCAAAACCTGCCATTTGACCAAATGTTGTGACCAAATTTAATGAATTGTGTAAAAAGAGATCCAAAATCTAGAACTGTGAAACTCTTGAAATATGTTTTATTTTCCTTGTTTCAGACATAGATAAAGCACACTTAAACGTAGTAAATTATAATAAAGTCAACCTGAACAATTCTGATTCAAAACCCATGATAGTGAAGATTTTAGGTATTTTAGAAGTGATTCTTTGATTCATAAGCAAAAGATGTCTATGTATATTATATTCCTTCTGAATATAGCACCAGAATTAGCCATTTTTATAACAATGTATATGGCTAGATAATAATCTAAATATATTACTCAAAAATTTGTGTGGTGCCAAAATTTATTAATATAATAAATATATTAGATCAACATATTTTGGGGTGATTAAATGTTATTTGTGAATGGAAATTTTGATATGCAATAAATAGTTGACTCTTATCCCCTACAAAACGTGAGTAAACTAAGGTGAGTTGGCTAATTTTGCTTATGTATTTAAATGATTCTTACTATAACTACATCTACAAAGCTGTCAAATCTGTTTTCAAATGCCAAGTGCTACCCTATTGAGGTTTGCATAGTATTTACATATTCTTTGTCACAGATGACAGTTCAAGCTACTCACATAATTTTGAACACACATAATTAAAAAGAGCTCCAATTAATCTGGTTGACTTAAAATCATATTTTTAATTCATCAACTTATTTATTTATTCAATAAGTCAATATATATGTCTTGATACTGTGTATCAGACACTGTTAGAGGTGCTAGTGACAGTGATGTGAAGTCACTGTTGTTACTGATATTTTAGAGAAAAATTACAATAAACAAATATATATACAGATGTACTATGTAAAATATAAATAGGCTTCTGAAGAAGATAAAAGTAAAACAAGGACATAGAAAATTAGTGTGCGCTTGTAGTGGGAGGACTTCTACTTTCTATAGGGTAATTATAGAATGCTTTTCTAATATATAGCCAACTGATATTTCATAAAGAGCAAAGACAATTTGGTGTACAAAGGATAGCATTTTCAACAACAAATGGTGCTGAAAATTCACATGCAAAAGAAGTAATTATTTATAAATTATATTACACAATTTACAAAAAACTGGATGAAATGGATCATATATCTAAATGTAAATTACCAGGCCATAATATTTCTGGAAATAGGTAGGTACTCTTGGGTTGGCAATAAGTGTTTATAAATACAACATCCAAATCATGATTCATGTAAAATAAACTTGATAATTCATGTAAAATAAAATGTCTACTGTTTAAAAATCACTGTTAGTAGAATGGAAAGACAAGCCACATACTGGCAGAAAATATTTGCAAATATTTGCTAAAATGAATTATATTTAAAATACAATTTAAAAATGTGTTTTGTTTTCTTTATATAGTTTAGACACAAGACCTTTTAGCAAATATCTGCAAATATTTTCTGTTAAATGAAAAGTAATCGTAGAGGAGAACACAGGCTGTAAACTCTTTGACATTGGCTGCAGCAACTTTTTTCTAGATATGTCTCCTGAGGCAAGGAAAACAAAAGCAAAAATAAACTACTGGGATTTTATCAAAATAAAATACTCTGTACAGTGAAGGAAGCAATCAACAAAACTAAAGGTAATCCACAAAATGGGAGAAGGTATTCCTAAATGACATATCTGATAAAGGCTTAGTATCCAAAATACATAAAGAACTTATAAAATTCAACATCCAAAAATAAATTATCTAGTTAAGAAATGGGCAGAAGGCATGGATAGACATTTTCCCAAAGAAAACATCCAGAAGGCCAACAGACACATGAAAAGATGCTCAACATTACTTATCAGCAGGGAAATACAAATGAAAGCTACAATGATCTATCACCTTGCACTTGCCCGAATGATTAAAATCAACAACACAAAAAACAACAAGTATTGGGGAGGATGTTGAGAAAAGGGAATCCCTTTGCACTGTTGGTGGGAATGAAAACTGGTACAGCCACTGAGGAAAACACCATGTAGTTTCAATGAGAAGTGAAAAATAGAACTACTCTATGATTCAGCAATTGCAGTACTAGTTATTTACCTGAAGGATACAAAAATGCTTATTTGAAGAGATACATGCACCCGATGTTTATAGCAGCATTATCTACAATAGCCAAACTATGGAAACAGCCCAGGAGTTCACCTATTGATGAATGGAGAAGGAAGGGGTAGTATATATACGCAATGGAATACTACACAGCCATCAAGAGGAATGAAATCTTTCCATTTGCAATGACATGGATGGAGCAGGACTGAGGTAAGCTAAGTGAAATAAGAAAGTCAGAGAAAGACAGATACCATATGATTTTATTCATACATGGAATTCAAGAAATAAATGAGCAAAGGGAGAGAAAAACAGCAAGAGAGGCAAACCAAAAAGAGACGCTTAACTATAGAGAACAAACTTGTTCTTTATAATATGGTTACCAGAGGGGAAAGGGTTGGGGAATGGATGAAATAGGTGATGGGGATTAAGGAGTACACTTGTTCTAATGAGCACCAGGTCTGTAATGGAAGTGTTGGAACACTATATTGTACACCTGAAAATATTATGCTGCATGTTAACTAACTGGAATGTAAATAAAAACTAAATATATATATATATATATATATATATATATATATATATATATTTTTTTTACCAGTATGTGACCTCTTTTTCTATTCTTTTATATTTAACATTATACATTATGGGATTTCAAATTAAAATAAGAAGATACCGCCATACCTTTTAGAATAGTCAAAATCCAAAACACTGATAGGACCGAATGCTAGTGAGGTTGTGGAGTAGCAGGAACAGAAATACAAAATGGTATAGCCACTTTTGGAAGACAGTTTGGTATTTTCTTACAAAGGTAAACATAATGTTACCATACTATTCAGCAATTTTGCTTCCAGGTAATTTCTCAAATGAATTGAAAACTTATGTCTGAACAAAAAAATCATAGATAAATGTTTAGAATAGCTTTATTTATCAGAGCAATCAGGCTGTCCTTCAATCAGTGAGTAAAGCATGGCACTATCATGCAGTGGGATATTATTCAGTGACAAAAATAATTTAGCTATCAAGCCTTCGAGGACATGGAGAAAACTTAAATGTATAATGCTAAATGAAAGCAGTATGTAGGAAAAACTTATGATTCCAACTAACTGAAATTCTGACAAATGCAAAACTATAGAGACAGTAAAAAAAAAAAAAAGTGCTTGACACAGGTTTGGGGTGGAGGGAGGTAGGAGTGAATAGGTGGGGCACAGGGATTTTTAGGACAGGAAAACTATTTCTTATAATGTAATAATGGCAGATATATCATAGCATGTATTTGTCAAAAACAGAAATGTCCAAATTAGAGTGAACCCTGATGCAAACACTGGGCTTGGTTAAATAATAAATGTATCAAAATTGTTTCACCAATTATAATAGATGTATAACAGTAATGCAAGATGCTAATTATATGGAAAATTGGGTACAGTGTTGATAAGGAGATATATGGGTAATCTCTATACTTTATTTCTTTCTCTCTTTTTAAAAGATATTATTTATTCATTTGACAGACAGACAGCAAAAGCAGGAACACAGTAGGGTGAGTGGGAGATAGAGAAGCAGGCTTCCTGTTGAGCAGGGAGCCCAATGAGGGGCTTAATCCTAGGATCCTGGGATTATGACCTGAGCTGAAGGTGGACAATTAACGACTGAGCCATCCAGGCATCCCACCCCCATACTTAACGTTCAATTTTCATGTAAGGCTAAAACATCTCTAAAAGTAAAGTCTATTATTTGAAAATCTCTTATTGATCTATGACTAGAAAGAAATTCCCTTAATCTGATATAGACTGTCAAAAATAATCTACAGTAAATACCACACTTGATAATAAAATATTAAAAGTTTTTACATTGACACCAGGAATGAGACAAGAATATTAACTATCACCTTTTCTATTCAACATTTTCCCAAAAGTACTAGTCAGCACAATATAGCAAGTGGAAAAAAAGAGAATTCAGATTATGAAGGAAAAAGTAAAAATGGCAGCTTTCAAGAAAGTGTGCTTGTATATGGTGAAAGTGATTTTTTAAAAACCAAGAATATCAAATATTACTAGCCATGATATGAAATACTCCATTTCATATAAAGAAATCAGAATTTTTTTTAGAAAACCTTTGACATTTATATACTTAATATCTTCTTTTCCCCTGATATTGGGGTTTTATAATTTTATGGGGACCCTGTGGTGGTTGTCCCCTTGCTGTTTTGTTGTCATTGTTGTTTTTCTTGTTGTTTTGGCTGGCTTTCTGGGGGAGGGGCCTGAGGCATTGTTTTTAAGTCAGTCTTGTTTGGGATGAGTCCTCCTTCCCCCTATCAAGGGGTTGGGCACTGAGAAAACTGGCTTTTGTTCTCTAAAGGGTCTGCCCCCCCCCCTTTTTTTGGAGATTTAGAGGGAAGCAAACTGTACCCAGACCTCCTTCTAAGAGAGAAGTCTCAGTCTGTTCCCCTCTGGGTGATCCAAAGCATGCAGACTCGCCTTTTGTCCCCTCCCACCAGCAGAGCACATACCCATCCACCTTCTCAGGGGTCACAAGAGCTCCGGCTTCTCTCTGCACCCTGGTTCTACTAAAGCCATGATATTGGTCCAGGGAGCTTGCTTCCAGTGATTGCCTTTGCTGGGCAGCTGTCTGGGCAGGTCCAGCTGAGCCCAAAGATCCCAAACAGAGACAGCCTGGTGAGATTTTCACAACCACCTGGACTGGAAGTGTTCAGACCCTAAGCTGATCCTAGCACCCATTGCCTAGTGCCCACACCGACCTCTCTCAGAGGAGTGTGTCGTGCAGCACACATGTTAAGTGCAAAAGGCAGTCAGAGGTATGGAATTAAGCCCATGGACCCAAGAGAGCCACTGCTGGTGAAAACCCCTGCCAGAGAGAGTGTGGCAAAGCCTCCAGGCCATGGTACCTGAGCCACTGACACTCATGAGAGTCTGGGTAAATACCAGCCTGCACTCTTTGGAACCACAGCCTTTTGCACTTAACATGTGTGCTGTTTTGGCATAATTGTTGAGCAATTATTATTAAGGAGGGTTCAGCAAAAGAAGAAAAAACCCAAGGGTGTCATAGAACGGGAATTCACAGAGACAATCTACAGAAACAAGGACTTCACAGGGAACATGATGTCAATAAAAATGTCTTTTAATAATCACACTCAACATGAATGGCCTAAACGCTCCCATAAAATGGCACAGTGTTGCAGTTTGGATAAAATGACAGGATGCGTCCATATGATGTCTACAAGAGGCCCATTTTGAACCTAAGGATACATCCAGACTGAAAGTGAAGGGATGGAGAAGCATCTTTCATGCCAGTGGGCCTCAAAAGAAGGCTGGGATAGCAATTCTTATACACGTAAATTAGATATTAAACTAAAGACTGTAGACAGAGATAAAGAAAGGCAGTACATCATTCTTAAAGGGTCTATCTACCAAGAAGATATAAAATTGTAAATATTTATACCCCCAATATGGGAACAGCCAAATACATAAGACAACTGTTAATCAAGATATAGAGTCATACTGATATTAATACATTAATAGTAGGGGATTTTAACATTACATTCTCAGTAATAGACAGATAATCCAAGCAGAAAATCAATAAAGAGACAAGGACATTGAATGACCAGATGGACTTCATAGATATATACAGAACATATCATCTTAAAACAACACAATACTCATTCTTCTTGGATGCACATGGAACTTTCTCCAGAATAGACTGCATACTGGGTAAAAAATAAGGACTCAACTGATACCAAAAGATTGAGATTATTCCCTGTGTATTCTTAGACCACTATGGTTTGAAACTGGAAATCAAACACAAGAAAAAGTTTGGAAGGAATTCAAATGCCTGAAAGCTAAAGACCTCCTTGGTTAGGAATGTTTGGATTAACCAGGAAATCAAAGAAGAACTTAAACAATTCATGGAAACCAATGAGAATGAAGACACATCAGTCCAAAACCCATGGGATACAGCAAAGGTGATCCTAAGGGGGAAATCCATAGCCATCCAATCCTCCCTCAAAAATACTGAAAAGTCCAGAATACACCTTTTATCTTTACACCTTAAAGAACTGGAGAATCAACAACAAATTAAACCATCCCTACAGACGAGGAGGGAAATAATCAAGATTAGAGGAGAGATCGATGAGATAGAAACTAGAGATACAGTAGAATGCATCAACAAAAGTAGAAGCTGGTTTTTTGAAAGAATCAATAGGATCAATAAACCACTGGCCAAACTAATTCAAAAGAAAAGAGAGAGGACCCAAATTAATAAAATTATGAATGTAAAGGGAGAGATCATGACTCACACCAAGGAAGTAGAAACAATCATCAGAAGTTATTATCAACAGTTATATGCCAATAAGCTAAGCAACCTAGATGAAATGCATTCCTGGAATCCAATAAACTTCCAATATTGAATCAGGAAGAAACAGACAACCTGAATAGACCAATATTGAGTAACAAGATTGAAGCAGTGATCAAAAACCTCTGAAAAAACAAAAGCCCAGGACCTGGTGGATTCCCTGGGGAATTCTACCAAACTTTCAAAGAAGAAAATAATACCTACTCTCCGGAAGCTGTTTCAAAGAATAGAAGCAGAAAGAAAAATTTCAGAATATTTTTATGAAGCCGGCATTACCCTGATCCCCAAACTAGGCAAAGACCTCACTAAAAAGGAGAATTTCAGACCAATATCACTGATGAATATGGATCCTAGCTAAAAAGATCCAACAGTGCATTAAAAAGATTATTTACCACAAAAGGTGGGATTTATTCCTGGGAGGCAAGGGTGGTTCTACATTCACAAATCAATCAATGTGATAGAATGAATCAATAAGAGAAGATAGAAAACCACATGGTCCTCTCAATTGATGCAGGAAAAACAAAAACAAAAACAAAAACCTTGTGACAAGATAGAGCATCCATTCCTGGTTAAAACCCTTCAAAGTATAGGGATAGAGGGAACACTCCTCAACTTCATAAAATCTATCTATGAAAAACCCACAGTGAATATCATCCTGAATGGGGAAAAGCTGACAGCCTTCCCTTTGAGATCAGGAATACAACAAGGATGTCCACTTTCACCACTGTTATTCAACATAGTACTAGTAGTCCTAGCAACAGCAATCAGACAACACAAAGAAATAAAAGGTATGCAAATTGGCAATGAAGAAGTCAAATCCCTCTCTTCACAGATGCATGATACTTTATATGGAAAACCCAAAAGACTCCACCTCCAAACTACTAGAACTCATATAGCTATTCAGTAATGTGGCAGGATACAAAATCAATGTACAGAAATCAGTTGCTTTGTTATACACTAACAATGAAAATATAGAAAGGGAAATGAAAGAATCGATTCTATTTACTATAGCACCAAGAACCATAAGATACCTGGGAACAAACCTAACCAAAGAAGTAAAGGATCTGTATTCGGGGAACTACAGAACACACATGAAAGAAATTGAAGAAGACACAAAAAGGGTCGAAGAGCATTCCATGCTCATGGATCGGAAGAACAAACATTGTTAAAATGTCTGTACTGCCTAGAGCAATCTATACTTTCAATGCCATTCCAATCAAAATTCCACAGGCATTTTTCAAAGAGCTGGAGCAAACAATCCTAAAATCTATATAGAACCAGAAGAGACACTGAATTGCTAAAGAAATGTTGAAAAGAAAAAACTAAACTGGGGGGCATCACATCGCCTGATTTCAAGCTTTACTACAAAACTGTGATCACCTAGACAGCATGGTATTGGCACAAAAACAGACACATAGATCAGTGGAACAGAGTAGAGAACCCAGATATGGAGCCTCAATTTTATGGTCAAATAATCTTTGACAAAGCAGGAAAAAAATATACAGTGGAAAAAAGACAGTCTCTTCAATAAATGGTGCTGGGAAAATTGGACAGCAATGTGAAACTCAACCATTCTCTTAATTTCCTGGTTAACCCATTCCTTTTTTTTTTTAAGAATTTATTTATTTATTTGACAGAGAGATACCACAAGTAGGCAGAGAGGAAGGCAGAGAGAGAGAGAGAGAGAGAGAGGAGGAGGAAGAAGGCTCCCTGCTGAGCAGAGAGCCGGATGCAGCACTCAATCCCAGGACCCTGGGATCATGACCTGAGCCAAAGGCAGTGGCTTAACCCACTGAGCCACCCATGCGCCCCTAACCCATTCCTTCTTTAGTAGGATGTTTTTTAATGCCCATGTACTTGTGGGCTTTCCAAAATGTTTCTTGTGGTCAACTTCAAGCTTCATAACATTGTATCCTGAAAATATGCATGGTATGATCTTCTTTTTGTACTTGTTGAGGCCTGATTTATGACCTGGTATGTGATATGTTCTGGAGAATGTTCTATGTGCAGTTGACAGGAATACGTATCCTGCTGCTTTTGGATGAAGTGTTCTGTTAAGTCCATCTGTTCCAGTATGTCTTTAAAAGTTATTGTTTCTGTGTTAATTTTCTCCTTAGATTATCTGCTCCTTGCTGTGAGTGGGGTATTAAAGTCCCTTACTACTATTATATTATTACCAATGAGTTCCTTTATGTTTGTTATTAAGTTATATATTTATATATCTATTTATATATACATTTTTATAATTTATATAATTTAATATATATCACATTAATATATTCTATATATAATTATTACATTTACTAAATCAAATATAATTTATATATAATCAATTATTGATCTATAATAATTAATATTAGTATGTAATCTAATTATATACAATTATAATTGTGTATTTGCAATATAATATATAATAAATATTACATATTATGTGTATTATATCAATATATTAATATATTTGACAATAAATATGAATACATATATATGTGTGATATATATATATAAATATTTACGACCATTAGATCTTGTTTTATAGACCCTTTTATTATGATATAGTGTCCTTCTTTGTATCTTATTATTTTTTAAGACTTTATTCATTTATTTGACAGACAGAGATTATAAGTAGGCAGAGAGGCAGGCAGAGAGAGAGGAGGGAAGCAGGCTCCCCACCGAGCAGAGAGCCTGATGTGGGGCTCTATCAGGACCCTGAGACCATGACCTGAGCCGAAGGCAGAGGCTTTAACCCACTGAGCCACCCAGGAGTCCCTTCATATTTTATTATAGTCTTTGGCTTAAGATCTAATTTTTCTGATATAAGTTTGTCTATTCCAGCTTTCTTTTGATGTCCCTTAGCACAATAAATGTTTTTCTATCCTCCTCACATTCAATCTGTAGGCGTCTTTAGCTCTAAAATGAGTATATGGTAGGCTGTATATAGATGATTCTTGTTTTGTATCAATTTTGATACTTTTTGTCTTTTTGTGTGTGTGTGTTATGTTAGTCATCATTCAATACATCATTAGTTTTTGATGTAGTTTTCCAAGGTTCATTGTTTTCATATAATACACAGTGCTCTATGCAATACATACCCTCTTTAATACCCACCACCAGGCTCAACCATGGGTGACCCTTGGTCTTTTGATTGGAGCATTTAGTCCATTTATATTCAAAGTGAATCATCATGAGTATGAATTTATTAATGGGTATGAATTTATTACATGTGAAATCATTTGCTTCTGGAGATTTTCTCTGTTCCTTCTAATCTTTGTCACTTTTGGACTTTCCCACTCAAAGGCCCCTTTTAATATTTCTTACAGGATTGGTTTAGTGGTCAGGAGCTCTTTTAGTTTTTCTTTTCTGGGAAAAACTTTATATTTAATTGTATTCTGAATGACAGCCTAACTGGATAAAATATTCTTAACTGCATATTTTTTTCCCATTCAGCATACTGAAGATATCATGTCACTTTATTCTGATATGCCAGATTTCTTTGGAGATATCTGCTGCTAAACTGATTTGTCTTCCCTTGTACATTAAAATGTTTTTTTTTTCTCCTGTTTTCAGGATTTTTTTTTCTTTATCTCTGTATTTTGCAATTTTACTACAATATGTCTTGGTGTTGTCTGGCCTTTTTTATTTTGATGGGAGATCTTTGTTCCTCCTCGTTTTGGGTATCTGTTTTCCCACATTAGGGAAGTTTTCAGGTATAATTTGCTCATATAACCCTTTTCACTCTCTTCTTTTGGGACTCCACTGATACAAATATCATTATGCTTTATGAAGTTGGTGAGTTCCCTAAATCTACATTCATAATACAGTATTTTTCTTTCCATTTTTTCAGCTCATTTTTTTAATAACTTTATCTTTTATATCACTGATTCATTCTTCTGCTTCTGTCCTTGTGGCCATTACATCTGGTCAGTTTTGCATCTCAGTTATAGCATTTTTTATTTCAGCAGGACTAGTTTTTAGGTCATTTATCTCTGCAGTATGGGTGTCTCTGTTTGTTTGTTTGTTTTCCCTATGCTTTTCTCAAACCCAAGTAGTGTCTGTATTAATGTTGTTTTAAATTCTGGTTCAGGCATATTACTTACATCTCTTTTTTGTTTTGTTTTGTTTTTAATTTTTTTTATTTTATTAACATATAATGTATTTTTATTCCCCAGGGTACAGGTCTGTGAATTGCCAGGTTTACACACTTCACAGCACTCACCATAGCACATACCCTCCCCCATGTCCATAACCCTACCCCTTCTCCCAACTCTCCTCCCCCCAGCAACCCTCAGTTTGTTTTGTGAGATTAAGAGTCACTTATAATTTCTCTCCCGCCCCAATCTCATCTTTTTTTTTTCAATTTATTTATTTTCAGAAAAACAGTATTCATTATTTTTTCACTACACCCAGTGCTCCATGCAATCTGTGCCCTCTATAATACCCACCACCTGGTACCACAACCTCCCACACCCCCGCCACTTCAAACCCCTCAGATTGTTTTTCAGAGTCCACAGTCTCTCATGATTCACCTCCCCTTCCAATTTACCCCAACTCCCTTCTCCTCTATGGAGTATTATGCCTCCATCAGAAAGGACGAATACCCAACTTTTGTAGCAACATGGATGGGACTGGAATAGATTATGCTGAGTGAAATAAGTCAAGCAGAGAGAGTCAATTATCATATGGTTTCACTTACATCTCTTTTGATGTAACTCCCTGGCCATGACTACTTCTTGTTCTTTTTTTGGGGGGTGTGTGAATTCCTCTGTCTTGGCATTTTATCTAGGTCCCTTTCTTTTGTATGTTAAGAAAACGTCTGTTCAGTCATAATTACACTAGAGCTGAAACTTTGCAGCAGCACTCTATGATCAGTAGACCATGTGTGTGGGGGTTGTGCTGGTGTTCCAGGGAAGGACCTGCTGTTGCTCTGGTTCTCAATCACACTTGACCTATTAGAAAAGGCACCTGCAAGGTGCATGTGTGTGGAGATTGGTGTATGTGGCTCAAGCCTCCACTGTGTGTCCTGTACAACTCCCTGAAGTCCATCCGTGCTCATGGGAAGAGGAAAAAATAGCAGCACTTCTTTCCTGGGAGAGGGGATTGTGCACCCATTGTTCTTTAGGTAGCCCAAGAGAAGAGTGGACAATCTCTCCTCTTGTATTCCATGTTTTTGTTAGATCCCTACCTTCACCCTGTCTATTTCTTTGCTGTATGCCCACCTGGCAGCACACAGTAGTCCTGTGTTTTTTTCTCAGATGCATAGCTGGGGTTCAAATCTCCAAATTTTCCTGGCATCGACCACACCCACACTGACCTTTTGGGAGAGGGTCTCACCATGCTGTGACTGGTCCTGGTGTGTCCCAGAACTGCAGTTGCATAATCAGGCAGAGCCTTGGATTTTATGGTAAATTGTAGCAAAAAGCCGACATCCAGGTTAGTTGCCCTCAGCAGGCATCTCTACTCCTATGTTAATGAACAGTTCAGCTCAATGTTTCCCACCAGCTCTTCTATTCCCCAAGAAACAGTGATTTCTCTCCTAAATGCACTCCAGGAAGGACAACTGTCTCTCCCAGTGTGACCCAGGGGATCCTCAGAACATGGCATCTGCTCTGAGGCCTCTGCCCTCCTTCTCTGCAGGAACACTGCTATGCCTGGCAGGCTTAACTGTGGTGATGGTGCAAACTTCAGACTTTCAGCCCTGCTGCTTGTAAAAAACTCAAGATAATCAGCCCCTGTCATCTTCCCAGTCAAAGGTTTGGGGGAGGTGTTTTTCTTGTGCAATTTCTTCTTACTTTCTCTCTCTCTCTCTTCTCTTTCTATTTCTCTCTCTTCTCTCTTTGATCAGGGCTCTCTCCCCTCCACAGCATCTGTGATTCTTTTCTCCCCCAAATTACATCACCACACCTTCTTCCTTCCACAATGTGACCTATTTTCTCCCACTGTTGTGCAGTTTGAGATTTCTTTCCTGGGTATTCAGAATAATTTGATAATTATCTAATGTGTTTGAGAGATGAGGCAAGCAAAAGATCTTACCACTCTACTATCTTAACTCCTATTCCTCAGGTCTTATGTTTAAATCTTTAATCAGTAGTAGAAGGCAGGGGTCTAATTTCATTTTCTGCATATGTTTACCCAGTTTCCCAACACAGTTTGTGAAGAGACTATAACTATCTTACTGAATGTTATTGTATCTTTTGTCAAATATTAGTGGCCCACATACGTGAGAGTTTATTTCTGGCATCTTTATTGTGTTCTATTGTTCTACATGTCTATTTTCATAAATAAATGAAACATATCCAAATCAGCATATATAAATAAGTTCTGATGTTCTACAAAATATCTTAAAAAGAAACAAACAATCCCATTCAGAAAAGCATCAAAAACAATAAAATACTTGGAAATAAGTTTAACCAAGAAGGTGAAAAATCTGTACACTGAAAACACTGTTTTTTTTAAGATTTTATTTATTTATTTGAGAAAGAGAGAGAGAGCATGAGAGGAGAGAGGTTATTGGGAGAAGCAAACTCCCTGCCAAGCAGGGAACCCAATGCAGGACTTGATCCCGGGACTCCAGGATCATGATCTGAGCTGAAGGCAGTTGATTAACTAACTGAGCCACCCAGGCAACCAGTACCATACTGTTTAATTACTGTAGCTTTGTAGTAGATTTTGAAATCTGGAGGCATGGTGCTTCCAGCATTTTTTTCCCTCCATATTGCTTAGACTATTTGTGGTCTTTTGTAATTCCAAACAAAATTTAGGATTATTGTTTTATATCTGTGAAAAATGCCATTGGAATTTCAAAAAATGGACTATATTTAATCTATAGATGGCTTTTGGTAATATATACATTTAAACAATACTACTTCTGCCAATCCATGAACATGGGTGCAATTGAACATGGGGATATTCTTTTTAATTTGTTTGTGTCTTCAGTTTCTTTCATAAAGTCTTGTTGTTTTCAGTGTACAGATTTTTCACCTTCTTGGTTAAACTTATTCCCAAGTATTTTATTGTTTTTGATGCTTTTCTGAATGGGATTGTTTGTTTCTTTTTAAGATATTTTGTAGAACATCAGAACTGATTTATATATGCCAATTTTGTATTCAGCAACATTACTGAATTTGTTGATTAGTTCTAACAGTGTTTTGGTTGAATCTTTAAAATTTTATCTCTATATAAGATTATATAACACAATGACAATTTTACTTCTTCCTTTCCAATTTGGATATGTTTCATTTATTTATTTTGCCTGATTGCTTGAGATAGGACTTCCAGTTCTATGTTAATAAGAGTGATAAGTGGGCATCTGTATCATGTTCTTGATTTTAGAGGAAAAGTTTTCAATAATTCAACATTTAATATGATGTTAATTGTGGGTTTGACAAATATGACCTTTATTATGCTGAGGTATGCTTCTTCTATACCCAATGTGTTGGGCACTTTTTTTTTTCATGAAAGGATATTATATTTTGTCTAATTTTTTCTGCATTTATTGAAATTATCATATTATTTTATTTTTCATTCTATTAATGTGGTGTGTCACATTTGGTAGTTTGCTTATGTTCAGTGATCCTTGTATTCCCCAGATAAATTCCCCTTTGTCATAGTGTATGATCCATTAAATGTGTTTTTAAATTAGATTTGCTAGTGTTTGTTGAGAGTTTTTACATCTATATTGATTAGATATACTGATATATACTTTTATTGTCCTGTGGTGTCCTTATCTGTTTTTTTTTAATAAGGATAATATTGGCCTCATAAAAATAGGTGGAAGGGATGAAGACTACAGTTATCATTGTGAACATTATGTAATATATAGAATTGTTGAATCAATATATCATATGCCTGAATATAACATTATATGTTAATTATACCTGAATTTAAAAAATAACAATTAAAATTGAGTTTGAAAGTACTACCTCCTCTTTAATTTTTTGGAACAATGTGAAGAAGATTGGCATTCACTCTATTTTTTAAAAGATTATTTATTTGATAGAGAGAATGAGCAAATTTGTGCAAGTGGGGAGACACAGAGGAAGAGACTCTCAAGAAGAACCCTATTAAGCTTGGAGTCTGATGTGGGGCTGGATCCATGATCATGATCCATGAGACCACGACTTGAGCCAAAACCAAGAGTAGGGTGCATAACTGACTGAGCCACCCAGGCATCCTGGTGCTCTGGCATTCATTCTTCTTTAAATGTTTGGTAGAATTTACCAGTAAAACCATCTGGTCCTGGGCTTTTTTATGTTGCAAGTTTGGGAGTTGTTTTTTTTCTTTTTTTGTATTTTTATTTATTCATTTGATGAGAGAGAGACAAATTCAGAGAGCACAAGTCAGCAGAGAGTCAGGTAGAGAGAAAAGGATAAATAGGTTACCTGCTGAGCTGATAACCTGTTGTGTAGCTCAGTCCCAGGACCCCAAGATCATGACCTGAGCTGAAGAGAAATCCTTAACCAACTGAGGTACTCAGACACCCCTGCTGGGAGGTTTTTTTTTTTTTTTTTTTTTTTTTTTACTACTGATAAAATCTTCTTGCTCATTATTTGTCAACTCAGGTTTTCTATTTCTTCATGATTCAATTTGGGTAGATTGTATGTTTCTAGGAATTTTTTTTTCTTTATTTCTACTAGGTTATCCTATTTGTTGGCATATTTTACAGTAGTCTCATACAACCCTATGCATTTTTGTGGTATAGTTATAAGTGCTTCCTCTTTCATTTCTGATTTTATTTATTTTAATATTGTGGGGTTTTTTCTTAGTCTAGCTAAGATTTGTCAAGTTTCTTTTCCTTTCCAAAAACAGCTTAGTTTCATTGACATTTTCTGTTGTGTCCTGGTCTCTCTTTCTTTCTTTCTTTCTTTCTTTCTTTCTTTCTTTCTTTCTTTCTTTATTTTCTTTCTTTCTCTTTCTTTCTTTCTTTCTTATTTTGGGCACTGAGTTTTGTTATTTTATTTGTTCTGCTAAAATTGGTCTTAATTTTTTTTCAAGTTATTTGATGGATGATGTAAGATTGAGTTCTTTCTTGTTTCTTTATGTATGCATTTTGTTGGCATAAACTTTCCTGCTATAAGTGATTTTGCAGCATCCCATAGTTTTGATAGATTGTGTTTTGATTTTTGTTTCAAGAAAACAATTTTGTTTCATTTCTTCTTTGACCCATTGGCTATTCAGTGGCACATTGTTTAATCTTCACATATTTGTGAAGTATCCAGATTTTCTCATATTATTGATTTCTAGTTTCATAATCCTGTGGTGAGAAAATATACTTGGTATATTTTCAATTTCTTTGCATTTGCTAAAACTTATTTTGTGACCCATCACATAATCTATCCTGAGAACTGCTCTGTGCACACTAAAAAAAATGTGTATATTTTGCTGCTATTTGATGGAAAGTTCTCTATATATTTATTAGGCCCATCTCATCTGAAGTATGGTTTTTCCAGTGATTCTAAATTGGCTTTTTGCCTGGATGATCTATCTATCTAATGCTGGAAATGGAGTATTCAATTTCCCTTCTATTGTTGTGTCATTGTTTACTTCTTCTTCCAGATCTGTTAGCATTTGCATAATATATTTAGTTGCATCAAATTAAAAGGATATGAAAATCATAAATGTATATGCACCCAACTTCAGAGCAACTAAATTAGAATCCAGCTGAGGGAATAAAAGATAGAATAAAAATAAATATTTGAAACAAAAATGGCTAAGAATTTCACCAGATTAATGTCAGACAACAAACCATAGCTTCAGGATATTCAGAGAACATCAAGAAAGATAAATGCTCCCCTCCACAACACAACTAATCTTATCATTTTCAAATTAAAAAAAAATAAAGAAAAACACCTAAACAAAGCTTATCAATAAAGTTTTCAATAATTCAGCATTGAATATGATGTTAATTGTGGGTTTGTCAAATATGACCTTTATTATGCTGAGGTATGTTTCTTCTATACCCAGTGTGTTGAGCCTTATCAATAAAGAAACAAGGATAAGAAATACATCTGATTTCTCTTCAGTAACCATTCCAACAAGAAGAGAGGGATGTTGAGATTACAAAAAAAAAAAAAAAAAAAGAAAGAAAGAAAGAAAGAAAAGAAAAACATAATATATAGAATTCTCTACTCTTTGAAATTATCCTTAAAAAGTGAGAGGTGATTGGTATTAGCAAATATGGTTGAATAAGAAGTCCCTCACTGGATTCACCCCTCAATAATAATAATTTGTCATCTCTCCATTGACAAAAGTTGTGTATGTTGAGATTTAGCACCATATGCCAAAGGACCCAGGAGGAGTCTCGTCCCCTTATACATTAGACAATTGTCATAGATACCTTGGTCCTTGCTGTGGACACTGCACTGACCCCTGAACTGGCCCCAAATCTTCTTGGTCATGGTCCAGAAGCCCCTAGAAATCACTGTCTTAGATAGTCACACATAAAGCAGAAAGCTTTTGTGGAAGTCCAGATTTTTAGCAAATGAATCCCAGCACATTGTATGGAATTGACTACATTGGAGAGGGTAAGTAAGAGATGCACTTTGTCTTTTACTGCCCCCCTCACCTTCCCCAAGGTGCATGGCTCAAGGTCAAGAAAGAACTAATTGGCCAGTGATAAATAATTATATATTTTTCTAAAGATTTATCTCTTTATTTGAGAGAAAGAGAGAGAGACAAAAAGAGAACATGAGCAAGATGGACAGAGGAAGAGGGAAAGAATCTCAGTCAGACTCCCCCTGAGCAGAGCCTGACCTGGGCTTTGAACCTATGACTTTGAGATCAGGACCTGTGTTAAAACCAAGAGTCAAATGCCCAACCAACTAAGCAACCCAGACACCCCTAGATTATATATTTTCTTTCTTTCTTTCTTTCTTTTT
>NC_081575.1:23279117-23307553 GCF_022355385.1 Mustela nigripes | reverse complement strand
TTTGATCTTGATGAAATCCCAATAGTTCATTTTTGCCCTTGCTTCCAATGGAAAAAAGACAGCCTCTTCAATAAATGGTGCTGGGAAAATTGGACAGCCCCATGCAGAAAAATGAAATTGGACCATTTCCTTACACCACACACGAAAATAGACTCAAAATGGATGAAGGACCTCAATGTGCGAAAGGAATCCATCAAAATCCTTGAGGAGAACACAGGCAGCAACCTCTTTGACCTCAGCTGCAGCAACATCTTCCTAGGAACATCCCCTAGATTATATTTTTAAGATTTTTCTTTTTTGTAAACTTCATGGTAATCCAAAGCAAAAGCCACAGCATATTCACAGATGATAAAAAGAGAATTAGAACATACACTGTTATAAGGGGGAAAAAAAGTCCCAAAGAAGGCAGCAATAAAAGAAAAAAAGAACTATAAAAAAAGTCCCAATGCAATTAATAAGATGACATTAGTAAGTTTATACCTATCAACAATTACTCTAGATGTAATATATTGAATTTTCCAAAAACAAAACAAAACAAAAACAAGATCTAATTACTGCATACTGCTTACAAGACAGCAATTACATCTTTAAAGACATACACAGACTCAAAGTGAAGTAGTAGAAAAAGATTAACAAAGCCAATGAAAACCAAAATAAAGCTGGGGTAGCTATGCTTACATCAGATAAAATAGACTTTAAGACAAAAATGGTAACAAGAGATAATGAAGGTCATTACATAATAATAAAGGGGTCAGTTCCTCAAGAAGATATAATAATCATAAATATATATTCACCCAACATTGAAGCACCTAAATATATTAAGTGAATACTAACAACTCTGAAGGGAAAAAATAGACAAAAATAAGACAATAGAAAGAGACTTCAATACCCCATTTTTAGCAATGGATAGATCATCCAGACAAAATCAACAGGGAAACATTGGGCTTGAGCTGAACTTTAAGCTAAATGATATGTTGAAACTATTTAAGGGATATATTCTTAATTTTCTTTTTCATTATTTTTACAATATCTCAGAAATTTTTTTTTTTCAGTTTACATGGGAATAAGTCAGTATTCATGAAATGCTTATCTGGTGTATTCTTGTAATATTTTCCTCCTTAAAATCTATCTATCTATCTATATATATATATATATGAAAAATAGCTTCTTTAGAAAGTAGAGAGAATCATAGAGTAATTGAATGGACAAAGTCACTCCAACTATGAAAACATGAGGCTAATGAACATGTGTTTTATTTGGCTTCTTAGAAGTTTCTTTTGTAGAGTCAGATAAACTGATAGAGAATGGCAAACCTTTTATTTGCTTTATTCAGGTTTAGTAGTTTTCTATGATTCTGAAAAGTCATTTAAATGATATAAATATGAACAAAGCAAATAATTATGAAATTTTGAAGCATCTACTACATGAGCATGTTATTTGGATCACTCATTAAAGAGAGGAATACATACTTGATATACTTTTCACAGCACTTCTTGTATCAAGATAGTATATGTTCCTGTTTATTCAAAGAATTTTTAAAACAGGATATTTATATAGAGGCACCACAGATAGCTCATTAGCTTTTTATTTTGAGAAACTTGGGACCTTCCAAGACTGTCATTTCTTTTATATGCTCTGATCTCATTTGCTATATTGAAGAATCTGCTTTAAATCTCTGACACTATTAATTTACCACTACTTAGTTTTTCAAGGCAATTCATGACTACAATATTTTGATTATTTACTATGAACAGTGTTGATCCAATTCAGTGACAGTGTGAAGAAACAGGAATCTAAGATCTATTATCATGATTTGGTCTGGCTTACATAAAACCATGGTTAAAATGATTACTCAATGAATATTAATATAGTTTAAACATTCATTGCAGGTACATTGTGCAATGTTACTGTTTTTATTGTGTGATATATTGAATATAACAGTGTTTCAGGTCAGAAGACTGAGCAAGGATTTCTTTGTCATACAGGAAGATGATTTGGTTCTTGTTTTTTAGCTTTCTGTTTTTGGAGGGAAGAAAGGAAACAGTATATTTGTCATGTGTGGAAAATGTAATTCCCCTAATACTCTGATCTCAAAGCACCCTTGAGATGCTCAATATCAATTGCTTGATTGGTAACAAAACCCTTTGTTTTGTTGTCTCTCTAGCCTTATTGATATGCTTAGGGGGCTATCCGACATGTCATAACTATCTACACTTCCCATAACATAATAGTAGGAAGAATGGATTTTGATGGCACAAGATCAGTGAGATAACTTAGTAGAGAGACCTATCTTGAATCACTAATGCTGGTACAGAAAATCTGACTTTTTCATAGTGCATAATTTGTTACCATTATTTTGAACATCAGCAAAGGAAAACACAGTGCAGTTTTCCAGTTTTTCTATTCTGCTGATTTAATTGAATGAAAGAAAAAAGGAATTACTGATATTTCTCACTATTTAGAAGATAGAGAAGATAAGGTTCAGAATTGTGGAGTTTTAAGTGTCCACAAACTAAAATCACATTGCTTACATGTGTTCATGATAACTCCTTGGTTGAATGTATGAATACTCTTATAAACATTGTGAAAGCATTTCTATTTTTACTAAAATTTAGTAAAGTGCTCATATATTCTTGTGATTTGATAGTATTTTTTATCTTCTGATATAAAAGTATATTTGGAAATTTTGTAACCAAACATAAAGGAGTTAACTGAATGCAATATTACAGTATTTAGATACATACACAGGAGATTAGGGACTCTGCCCAAAATTTGTTTCAACTCTAGCTTCCTCAGTAACTAAAATCTAGTTATTCAGAAATCACATTAGAGGTGTGGTTTTCTTTGGGTCTTCCATAGAAATCAATGTGCATGAAATACATCAAACTCCAAAAGGAAAACTCTGTCATGTACAAGTCAGTTCATCTGTCTAATGAAATCACTAGAGAACTATAAGCACAAGATTTAAATTAAATGAATAAATTCTGTCCCTGGTTTAGCAGTTGTACAAAAGTATGACTGCAGCCAGCAATTCATTGACTATTAATGAAGCTTTTAATAATCCACTGGCTAGGTTGTCCTTTTAACTGGCAAAATCTGACCTTTAAATTAATACTATTATTTTAAATTGTTTTATCTTGTATTTTCTCAGTATTGTTTTTGTTCATTTGTTTGTTTGCTTGACAAATAAAGTACTTTCTTGGTTTTTAAAAGCATGTATGTATTTCCTGGAAGATAGTCATAAACATTTAAAGTAGAAATATACAATTAATTTTAGTTTAAACCAACCAAAATTAATACGGACCATAGTCATTAAAAAAAGTATTTTGTTTTCTGGATTTATTCTCTTTTTCTCCAAGCCCATTAAGAAAGAGTCTAGCAAAGAACTAAGGTCTCAATTAATTTTAATAGGCATGTCCAAATTTTAATAAAGGATGTGTTTTAATTTTCTGAGATTATGCTGAATTGTAGCCTTAGTTTGTTACTGATAGAAGTAAGCTTTTGATCAAGGAGGGCATGTATTCATGGAGCTCTGGGCTTGGTGCATAAACAATGAATCTTAGAGCACTGAAAACAAAAGACATTCAAAAATAGTTTCTAAATGAAATTGATAAAGTTGGTAACCTTTGGAGAAAAGCACCGGTTTGTCTAGAAAAAATTAACATGGACTTCAAAATTAAGTGAGGAAAACTGACCACTAACTAATAATTCTAAATATTACAGAATTAATTTTCAAATGTAGATACTGATCCATATTTAGCAGGTGATAGATACAAAATCCCATCTGCTATCACATGGTTTATGACTATATAGGTAAACTATCCAAGCCTCTGAATATCTGTGTCGTGGATGGCAAGCAGTGTAATTTAAAAGCTGTCCAAAATGGCATTCTTGTAGCCTTCAATCATTAAACTAGTCCATCAAACATTTTCTTTTCCAAAATGGCACTAGGTACATGAAATTTTATTTCGAGAGGTTTTTAGCTTGGTTTAAGTAATGTTGGTCCATTGCCAAGAGGATAAATACTGTAATGAATAGATTTATCTTCAGTACTATTAGCTAAGCAAAACTAAGCATTTACACATTTTGGAATCTCAACCCCTGTGAATGGTAGAAAAGAAAACAACCTACTTACAGGAATACTACTTCATTCTCAGTAGATTAGCATATTAACTGTCATATAATTAATTTCAGTGAAAAGAAGAGCATACCTCTCAGAAAGCCATCAAGGAAAGTTCAATTTTTTTTTTTTTTTTAGTAATTCATGGACTTTAACCACTAAAAATGTGTTATATAAAATTTTCTTTAAATATTTAACATGATTAATGTCAGTGGTTTAGAACACAGTGATAATGAGGCTGGAGTGTGTGTGTGTGTGTGTGTGTGTGTGTGTGTGTGTGTGTTTGGGTTATAATGGGTAATTTTATGTGTCAGGTTAGCTAAGGTATAGTGCCTATTTATTAGGTCAAATACTTGTCTAGTTATTATGAAAATATTTTTATGTGCAATAAAAATTTACAATCAGTTGAAATTAAAGCAGATTACCCTTCATAATGAGGGTGAACTTCATACAATCAGTCCAGGGCCTAAAGACAAAGATTGAGGTTTTCCAAAGGTGTTTAAGCCCTTTAGACTGTAACATAAAAATTATGCTGCAGTTTTCACTCTGCTGTTCTGTCTTATGAGTTTTGGACTCAAAACTGCATCATCAATGCTTACATGAATTTTTATCCTGCTAGCCTGCCTTGCAGATTTCATAGTTATTGATCTCCATAATTACATGGTCTGTAATCCAATTCCTCAAAGAACTCAGCCTCTCTCAGTACATTAGATATAGATATTCAGAAAATATATATATATATATACCATTTGTTCTACTTCTAGGAAGAACCCTGACTGATGCATAGGTCATGCTAAATTTGTCCTAGACATATATCTCACAAAGATAGGCATTTTACCCAAAGGACAAAGTTTGAGTATGTATAATGTGACATAAACCAATAACCTCTAAAAAGTGCAATGTATTTGCTCTTCCTACAGGGGAACTGGGTGGGGGAAAAAAAAAGTACAACAGATAAACAAAGCATTTTAAAATAACCTCAAATTCCAACGTAAATAAGATTTTTCTTGTCATAATTTCTTATCTCAACAAAAGCTTAAAATTTAACTTTGATGACTGACAGTGAGTCTAATAAATGAGACAGTTAAATTTGGTAAATAGAAAGCATGCCCAACATTCATTCTATTAAGAAAACTCCTGCCTTGGGTTCCTTCAGCTATTTAATATGACTTCCACAGTAGTGGGGGACTTATTTTGAATTGGCATACATATCTGACTTGCTTTGACAAACAATCACAAAGATTAATTAGTTCTTGGGCACTTTATATTCTGGGTGTGTGACTTTTCTAGAGCCATAGTGCAGTGGACTTGGACTATTTTGCATTGTGACAATGCCAAATATGTATGTCTATATGTTGCTTTGTGTTCCTTTTTGGTGCTCAGGCTGAGCCCAGTAATGACTACAGAGCAACACAACTAGTTGTAAATGATGTATGAAATTAAGAAACCTTTGGTCAGTGCATTCAGAGAATGCAGAGTAGAGAGGAAATGCTGTATAGAGCTGCTCCCTAATTTAGTTTGTGCATATCTTGATATACTGCCAATTCAAGAAGGGGAAGACCAAAATCCAGCAAATTTGGGAGCACTAAACTTTCCTTTATTGAATTCTAGCCTCTTATTTTCTTATTTGGCTCTTTTCTTATACTTATTTTAAAATATCTGATAAATACTTTAATTACAGAAATTAAAAACAGTAGTACATATTGATGCTTAAATCTGTGGACAAGAGGGAAATAGAGGGCATGGCATTTTTTCCAGGTACAATTTATTTTCTTTAGAGAGGTCTTTCTCACTATCGTCTACCTTAGCAACCTGCACATTGTATGTCTACTGGTCCCTATACCACAGTTGCTTTTCTTCCATTCCTTTGCTTTCAGATTTATGAATAATGCTAATGAAGAATATGTTAACGTTTTATCTGTTGGTTCATTAATTGAGTGAAATAAGCAGTTTGAGGAGAGAAGAGAATCAACCTGTTATATCAATGTCAAGAAAATTCTTAGTCAAAAGTCAGGCCAATATCTTTTGGGAAAGTTTACTTTTTGATAACAAAACTGGGGTCATATTGCCAGGGTTTGAATTCTGGCTCCAACCCTTTGTAACTATATGCCCTTGGTAAAATCATTTATACTTTCTGTGCTTCCCCATCCATAAAATTATCATATTCTAGTATTCTAGTATCTATGTGATGAGATATATGATATCATTAAATGAGGTGATAAATGTAAAACTTTTAATTGACAATTAAAATGGTGTGTGTGACGTGTATGTGTATACATTGTGAAATGATGATCACAATCAAATTCATTAACATTTCTATTACCTCACATTGTGTGTGTGTGTGTGTGAAAGAGAGAGAGATAATGTTTAAAATGTATTTTAAGAAAGTTTCCAGCATACAGACAGTGGTATTAACTATAATCACCATGTTGTACCATATTGATTATCAGAACTCATTTATATTGAAACTGAAAGTTTGTATCCTTTGACCAACACATCCCCATTTCTCCAACATCCTACCTCTGGCAACCTCCATTCTGTTTTGTTTTTGTGAGTTTAACTTTTTTTTTCTAATTATTCTTATTATTCTTTCTTATTAGAACCTTGGGAAGTATCAGCCATAGTAAAGAACATGGGAATATGAAATGGGAGCTCTTAAAACTTAATATGGTTATAACACATATATTAGTCAAAGGTTGTTAGTATTTGATATTTCATTTTTTCTGAATTACAACAAATGTGATTATAATTTTAATTTTACCATGGGTGTTATATTTAACCCTTTTGTAACTTTTTGAGTACAAGAATATTGCTTCAGCTGAGATTGGATAGTTCTAAAATTTATAAAATGCCATGTACTAAGCAAAAACAGACTGTTTCATCAAATTCCAGAATGTAAAAAAAATAAGGGGCATGTTTGAAAATACGATATTCACTATGGACCTATAGGGTCTTCATCATTACTCATTAAAATTCTGGGCTGAATGCTTCAGTTAGTCACGATGTCAGAGGTTCTGATTTCATTCTAGTTTTTCTTCAGGTGCCATTGTGTCTTTACATAGACCTAATATGTCCATAGTAAATATCATATTTTCAAAAGCTCAGAAATTTTCTGAATTATTAGAATTCTTTAAGTAGAATGACAAATAGCTTTCTCTTCCTTCCTCCTCCTCCTCCTCTTCTTCTTCCTCTTTTTATTCTTATTCTTATTCTTATCCTTCCTCTCCTCCGTCTTCTTCTCCTACTCCTCCTGCTTCTTCTTCTTCTTCTTCTTCTGCAAATAGGTTCAACAATGTATATATAGAAACTGCCAAAGTTTTCCATTTTTCTTTATAGATGAGATAATCCTTAACATAATCTTAAAAAGATATGCATCTTTAAACAGTGTTCTGAACATGTAAGATGAACTAGAGAATGGAAATGTTAACCAATATAGATCACTTTTAAATACGTCAATTTAATTTATTTTTAAATTTTATTTTAATTCAAGTTAGTTAATATACAGTGTTATATTAGTTTCAAGTTGATAATATAGTGATTCAACAATTCTATACATTACTCAGTGTTCATCAAGATAAGTGTACTCTTAAGCCCCATCCCCTACTTCAACCATATTCCTCAACCTCGTCCCCTTTGGCAACCATCAGTGCTCTCCATAGATAAGAGCCTGTTTCTTGGTTTGTCTTCCCTCTCTCCCCACCTTTGGTTTCTTAAATTCCACATATGAGTGAAGTCGTATGATATTCGTCTTTCTCTGACTGACTTATTTTGCTTAACAATAGATTGCAAATGCCAAGAATTCATTCTCTTACATGGCTGAATAATATTCCATTTGAGACTTTATAAAAAAATGGGGTATATGTATCCCTTTGAATTCATCTTTTATAATTATTGGGTAAACACTGAGTAGTGCAATTACTGGATTTTAGGGTAGTTCTATTTTTAACTTTTGAGGACCTCTATACTATTTTCCAGAGTGATAACACTAGCTAACAATCTCACCAACAGAGCAAGAGGGTTCCCCTTTCTCTGCATCTTCACCAACGTCTGTTGCTTTCTGTGTTGTTAATATTAGCCATTCTGACAAGTGTGTGGTGATATCTCATTGAAGTTTGAATTTGCATTTCTCTGATGATGACTGATGCTGAGCATCTTTTTTTGAATTTAAATTCAATTAGCCAACATATAGTATAGCATTAGTTTTTGATGTAGTGTTCATTAATTGTGTGTAACGCCCAGTGGTCATCACATCCCATACCCTCCTTAATGTCCATCAGCCCATTACTCCATCTCCTCCCCCCCCTACTTTCTACAGCCCTCAATTTGTTTGCCAGAGTTAAGATTCTCTCATGGTTTGTCTTCATCTGATTTCTTCCCATTCAGTTTTCCCTCTCTTCCCCTATGGTCCTCTACTCTTATTTTCCACATATAAGTAGAACCATATGACAATTGTCAATCTCTGATTGACTTATTTCACTCAGCATAATCTCCTCCAGTTCCACCCATGTTGACACAAATGGCAGTTATTCAATCTTTCGTATGGTTGAATAACATTCCATTGTATATATGAATCACATATTCTTTATCCATTCATCTGTTGAAGGACATCTCGGCTCCTTGCACAGTTTGGCTATTGTGGACACTGCTTTCATAGTTTGGCTATTGTGGAAAATGAGGTGCATGTGCCCCTTCTGTAGACTACATCTGTATCTTTGGGATAAATACCCAGTAATGCATTGCTGGGTCATACAGTACCTCTATTTTTAACATCTTGAGGAATCTCTATACTCTTTTCCAGAGTGGCTGTACCAGCTTGCATTCCCACCAACAGCGTAGGAGTGTTCCCCTTTCTCCACATCCTCACCAACATTTTTTTGGTCCTTGTCTTGTTATTTTAGCCATTCTGACTGGTGTAAAGTGATATCTCAATTGTGGTTTTGATTTTTATTTCCCTGATGGCAAGTAATGTGGAACATTTTTTCATGTGTCTGTTGGCCATTTGTATGTTTTCTTTGGAGAAGTGTCTTTATGTGTCTGTTGGCTATCTGGACATTTTCTTTTAAGAAATGTCTGTTCATTTCTTCTGCCTATTTTTGAGTTAGATTATTTGTTTTGGGGGGGTGTTGAATTTTATAAGTTCTTTATATATTTTGGATACTAACACTTTATCAGATATGTCATTTGCAAATATCTTCTCCCATCCGATAGATAGCCTTTTAGTTTTTTTTTTCCTCCACCATACAGAAGTTTTTTTTTTTTTTTTAATTTTGATGTAGTCCCAATAGTTTATTTTTGATTTTATTTATCTTGTCTTATGAGACATAGATGTCGTTATGTTCAATGTCAGAGATGTTACTGTATATGCTCTCTTTGAGGATTTTTATAATTTTAGGTCACACATTTAGGTCTTAGTCCATTTTGAGTTTATTTTTTATTTTTATTTTATTTTTTTTTAAGATTTTATTTATTTATTTGACAGAGAGAGATTACAAGTAGGCAGAGAGGCAGGCAGAGAGAGAGAGAGGAGGAAGCAGGCTCCCTGCTGAGCAGAGAGCCCGATGTGGGACTCGATCCCAGGACCCTGAGATCATGACCTGAGCTGAAGGCAGCGGCTTAATCCACTGAGCCACCCAGGCGCCCATTTTGAGTTTATTTTTTAATATGGTGTAAGAAAGTGGCCCAGATTCATTCTTTCGGGTATTACTCTCCAGTTTTTCCAACACCATTTGTTGAAAACTTTTTTTTTTCCCCATTGGATATTCTTTTCTGCTTTGTAATTGACCATATAATAGTGGATTTCTGGGTTTCCTATTCTGTTCCACTGATCTGAGCATCTATTTTTGTGCCAGTACAACCTATTAGGATTATTGTGGCTTTGTTATATAACTTGAAGCCTGGAATTGCAATACCTCCAGCTTTGCTTTTCTTTTTCAAAATTTCTTTGTCTATTTGGGGTCTTTCATGGTTCTATATACATTTTAAAATTTTCTGTTCTAGTTCTGTGATCTAGTTTCTGTTCCAATTCTATTTCTGTGCAAAATTCTGTTGGTGTTTTATTATACCATTAAATCTGTAGATCGCTTTGAGTAGTATAGACATTTTAATATTTGTTCTTCTAATCCATGAGCATGGTATGTCTTTTTCTTTCTTTGTTTTGTCTTTAATCTCTTTTATGATAAGAAAATTTTGCATGAAAATTCAAGGAGATCTTAATATGTGAGAGGAATTTAATACGAAATTTATTTTTTTGCAAAATTTCAAATATTTTCTTTAAAATGGAAGTAATATTTCCACATTATTAAAATTCATTTTCAAAAAACTATTGCTTTAAATTTTCTATCACAATTTAAAAAGTTGTTACTCATATAGATTTTTTTTCTGATTTCATCACTATAAATCATGTTTATATTAATAGATTTAAAATTTCCTACATTTTGGATCAGTTTCCTTGGGATGGATTTTCATAGGCATTGTTCCTGGGTGAATGGATATAGGTTTTAAATTCCTAAAAGTTTATATTTCACAAGTAGTTGTTGCTTTCTCCATGCTTTCACTCCCACCAAAATGGAATTTTAGATTTTTAAAGCCCATAAAGATATGTAGCAGATTTAAGAACCATTGTTTTCTTTTTTTTAAAGATTTTAAAAATTTATTTGCCTGAGATAGAGAGAGAAAGTACACACAAGCAGGCAGAGAGGCAGGCAGAGGCAGGGAGAGAAGCAGGCTCCCTGCTGAGCAAGGAGCCTGATGCGGGACTTGATCCCAGGACCTTGGGATCATGACTTGAGCCGAAGGCAGTGGCTTAACCAACTGAGCCACCCTGGCATCCCAGAACCATTGTTTTCTATGATATTGACTTTTCTATGATATTGACTTATCTAATTCTGAGTTCAAGATCAAATAGTGGAATAAATAATAATCATTAGAATACATTAGGACTTTTTGGGTTGCAGTTAAACCACTCGAGTTAGCTTAAGCAAGAAAGATATAATTTATTGTAAATAAATATGATTTCTCAAGTAATCCAAGGACAGAAGGAAATAAGAAATAAGAAAAGAACTAAGGCCAATGATGCCATCAGGGTTTTCATTATTATTTTCTATTTCATTGTCTTTGTCCTGAGACCATCTTTCTTTGTTTCTCCAGTTTGCATGACAGAATTTATATGTTAAAAGTAAAAAACAAACAAACAAACAAAAAACAAACTTGAAGAGAAACTTATATAGTTCTCTCAGCTACAGTTACAAATACAGTTACAAATATCTGAAGAAGGGTCTCTGATTAGTCCTTCTTACATTTGTCCATCTTACATCAGATGACACCCATACATCATTTTGCCATTCCAAAAACATGGTTCTCAGAAAATTAGCCTATGGCCAGACAATCCAAAAGGCTCCAATACAAAAATCAATGATCAGAGTAGCTAGAAGATTTAGAATGCCAGTTAATTTTTCAAGATGACAGAGGAGTCGGGGGAATGGGCCCATGAATTTAGCTAGAAATCTACCAAGCCACTCTGAACACCCATGAAATCAGTCTGAGATGTAAAATGATGCACATCTAGATCTCTGTGGGGGCAGAAGATTATCAGCAGAGAGGTACGAAGGACAGAGTTGTGACTGCATGAACAGATATCAGAGGATTAATAGAAGGGGGAGAGAGCCACCAGAAACTAGCCATTGGAAAGCAATATCCCAGTGCAAAAGCATCCTGCACCTGGAGACTAGTGATAACTTTGAGAACAATAGTGGTGGGATTGGGAGGGACCGATAAGAGTGCTCGGACAGAACACAGGGGCTTAAGGGCCAAATGTCTGGACCAAGTGGCTGTAGGCACAGACTTGGGCCCACAGTTCCAGGGCCGGCTGCAGCTGTAGCCTGTGCCCGAGAGGACCAGCCTTGGACATGTGCCTACACACCCAGGGCTGGTGGCCACCAGGGCCTGAGCTTGACTGGACCAACACTGTTCCAGTTTTGGTGGCACAGGGGAGCAGAGAAAAGTGAGGGCCAGGGTCCACCACTGAGAGGATCACTGGCAGTGTGGGATGCTGTGGTTTGCAGTGGTGCTTATAGAGGGGGAGACTGCATTCTGGAGGATTCACAAAGGAGCACTGTGGCTTCTTTCATCTGAGGTGGAGGTCTGGATGCAGACAGTTTGCTTTGCTCTGACACTCTGGAAAGGCATGAAAATTTGCAAGAAAAGAAAAGCTTCCAGAGAACAAAAGCCCCAAAAAACAGTTTCCATAAGCACAGTACCTTGATGGGAAGCAGGGCAACTCTGCCCAACCAGGATTGACTTAAAAAAAAACCTGGTAGACCCCTCCTCCAGAAAACAAGATGGAAGAACAATAGAATAGCAACCTCAGGATCCCCATAAAACTAAAACCCCCACACTAGGGGAAAACAGTATACAAAGCTCCTGGTCTTGCCTCACGGACTGTATTTATTAGATACAACTTTTCTTTCTCTTTTTCTTTCTCTCTTTTCTTTTCATTCTTTCTTCTGTTTTTTTTTTAATTTACTTATCATTTCAATAGATGTTTAATGTAACATATTCCATAGAGAATTTTAACATGAACTTTTTCACATATATACTTTTTTCCTTTTTCTTTATATAGGTAGATGATAGATAGATAGATAGATAGATAGATATAAGTATAGCTTCAATGTAGTCCTTTTAACCCTATCCAATACTACCTTTATAAATATACTCATTTTTATTTCCCTGTATCTGTGGGAAGTAGAGTTTTCAAACAAAGAGAACAAAATACACCCAGGAAGAACTGAAATACCCTTCCTCACCCACATCTAGGGATTAGAGCCACCTTCCCTTCATCCACCCCAATTTTTATTTTGGTTTCCTTTTTGGGGGGGGGGGTATTTTTGTTTGTTTTGTTTTTGTACTTTATAAATCTTAGGTTTCATTATAACTGGGTTTTTGGTTTTTTGTTTTGTTTTGTTTCATTTTGGTGGTGGCTTCTGATTGCTCCAAACTTTCCCAGGGTACACCTTGATATTTTCAGTTGCACATCGCCTCAACCACAACTCAACAGAATGACTAAGAGAAGGATCTTCCAACAAAGAAAAGACCCAGAGACAGTATCCTCTACCACAGATCCAATACATATATATATATAAGCAAGATACCAGAAAAAGACTTCAGGGAAGCAGCTAGGAAAACAATCGCCAGCCTGGAGAAAACTATTACTGGCAACATAGATTCTTTAGGAGCAGAAATGAGATCAGACCTGGCAGAACTTAAAAAATGGTATCAATGAGATCCAATCTGATCTAGATACTCTAACAGCTAGGGTAAATGAGGCAGAAGAATGAATTAGTGATCTAGAAGAGAAACTGATAGAAAAGAAAGATCAGGAGGAGGCTTGGACTATACAGCTTAAAATCCATGAAAACAGAATTAGAGAAATAAATGATACAATGAAACCTAACAATATGAGAATTATTGGGATCACTGAGGGGTGGAGAGAAAGAGAGGATTAGAATACATATGTAAGCAAATCATAGCTGAGAAATTCCTTAATCTGGGGAATGAAACAAACATTCCTGTACTAGAGGCAGAAAGGACCCCTCCCAAGATCAAGGTAAACACACCAACACTCAGGCATGTAATAGTAAAACTCACAAATTTAGAGCCGAGGGAACCATCTGAAGGGCAGTTGGGAGAAGGGATTCTGTATTCTGCAGAGGGAGGAACATAAGAATAATATCAGACCTGTCCACAGAGATCTGGCAAGCCAAAAGGGCTGGAAAGACATATTCAGGGTACTAAATGAGAAGAGCATAGAAACAAGAATTCTTTATGCTGGCAAGGCTGTCTTTCAGAATGGATGGGATAATGAGCTTCCAGGACTGACTGAATCAACAAGAATATGTGATGACTGTAAGAAATATTAAGGAAGAGTTCTATAAAAGGATAAAGACCCTAAGAGTAATATAGAACAGAAATTTACAGAGACATTCTATGGAAACAAGGACTTTACAGGCAGCATGATGACAATAATATCATACCTTTCAGTAATCACTCTCAACATGATGGGCCTAATGTTCTCATAAAATGGCACAGGTTGCAGATTGGATAAAAAGACAGAACCCATCCATATGCTGTCTACAAGAGACTCATTTGAACCTAAAGATACATTCAGACTGAAAGTAAAGGGATGGAGAATCATCTCTGACAATGAACCTCAAAGGAAAGCTAGGGTAGCAATTCTATCAGAAATTTAATGTTAAGCTAAAGACTGTAGTTAAAGATACAGAAGGATGCTATATCATTTTTAAAGGGTCTAGCCAACAAGAACATCTAAATATGATAAATATCTCTGCCCCCAACATGGGAGCATCCAATTACTTAAGCCAACTGTTAACTAAAATAAAGAGACTTATTTGGCACCAGGGTGGCTCAGTTCATTGAGCAACTGCTCTCACCTCAGGTCAAGATCCTGGAGTCCTGGGATCCAGCCCTGCATCAGGATCCCTGCTCAGAGGGCGTCTGCTTCTCCCCCTGACCTTCCCCCTTTCATGCTTGCTCTCTCTCTTTCTCAAATAAATAAATAAAATATTTTTGAAAAGAGAGAGACTTATTTAAGATAATCCATTAAGAGTAGGATACCTCAAAACACTCAACAAGATTCTCTAAGCAGAAAATCAGCAAAGAAACAAGAGCTGTAAATGATAGACTGGACAAGACAGACTATGTATATATATATATATATATATATATATACATATATATATATATATATATATATATATATATATATATATATAGTATGAGATAGAGAAGGTGGTATTGATCGTGAAATACATAGCCATCCAAGCCACACACACACACACACACACACACACACACACACACAGCAAAATCCTGAATACATAAACTCTTTTTACACCTTAAAGATCTGGAGAATCAACAACCAATTAAACCAAAACCCATGGACTAGAAGGGAAATAATTAATATTAGAGTAAAGATCAATGAGTTAGAAACCAGAAATACAGTAGAACACATCAGCAAAACTAGAATTGGTTCTTTGAAAGAATTAATAAAATCGATAAACCACTGGCCAGACTTATCCAAAAGAAAGGAGAAAGGACCAAAATTAATAAAATTATGAATGGAAAGGGAGAGAACACGACTAACACCAAGGAAATAAATATAATTATCAGAAATTTTATCAGCAGCTATATGCCAATAAATTCAGCAACCTAGAAGAAATGGAAGCCTTTCTGAAAACATATAAACTACCAAGACTGAAACATGAAGAGATTGACAACCTGAATAGGCCAATAACCAGTAGCGAGGTTGAAACAGTGATCAAAAACCTCCCAAAAAACAAGAGTCCAGGACCTGATGGATTCCCTGGGTAATTGTACCAAACAGTCAAAGAAGACATAGTATTTATTCCCCTGAAGCTGTTTTTTTAAAAATATTAGAAACAGAGGGGCACCTGGGTGGCTCATAATCATAAATGGTAAATCATAAATGGTAACAGAAATCAATAAACAGAAACCAATATAGAAATGACAGTGTTCAAGAGTAGCAGATAAGTACATAAAGGTTATTGTAACTGCATTACCTTAAAAAGTTAGAGACATGGGGGCACCTGGGTGGCTCAGTGGGTTGAGCCTCTCCCTTCGGCTCAGGTCGTGATCTCAGGGTCCTGGGATTGAGTCCCGCATTGGGCTCTCTGCTCAGCGGGGAGCCTGCTTCCCTTCCTCTCTCTTTGCCTGCTTCTCTGCCTGCTTGTGATCTCTGTCTGTCAACTGGATAAATAAAATCTTAAAAAAAAAGAAAGAAACAGAAAGAAAGCTTCCAGACTGATCCTATGAGGCCAGAATTATCGTGATACCCAAACAAAGCAAAGACCCCATCAAAAAGGAGAATCTCAGACCAATATCCCTGATGAATACAGATGCCAAAATTCTCAAGACCCTAGTAATAGGATCCAACAGTACATGAATAGGATTGGGATGCTAGTTTGGTTCAATATTTGCAAATCAATCAACATGATAGAACACATTAATAAGAAGAGAGAGGAAAACTATATGTCCTTGCAATTGATGCAGAACAAGCATTTGACAAAATACAGCATCCATTTCTGATTAAAACTCTTCAGAGTATGGGGATAAAGGTATCATTCCTCAACTTCATAAAAAATACAAAATATGTAGATCCCACAGACAATATCATTTGCAATGTGGAAAAGCTGAGAGCCTTTCCCTTAATATCAGGAACATGACAAGGATGCCCACTCTCACCACCATTGTTTAACAAGCACTGGAAGTCATAGAAACAGTGATCAGACAACAAAAAGAAGTAAAATGTATTAAAATTGGCAAAGAAGAAGTCAAAATCTCTTCACAGATGACATGATATTTTATGTAAAAATCCCAAAATCCATCCCGAAATTATTAGAACTCATACAGCAATTCAGTAATGTAGCAGTATAAAAAATCAATGCAAATAAATTAGTTGCTTTCTTTTACACTAACAATGAAACTAGAAAGAGAAATTAAAGAATCAATTGCATTTACAGTAGCACCAAAAACTGTAAGATACCTTGGAATAAACCTAACCAAAGAGGTAAAGGATCTATACTCTAGGAGCTACAGAACACTCATTAAAGATATTGAAGAAGACAAAAAAAGATGGAAAAACATTCCATGCTCATGGATTGGCTCATGCATTGGAAGAATAAACATTGTTAAAATGTCTATGACTCCCTGATTAATCTATACTTTCGACACCACCCCAATCAAAATACCAATGACATTTTGCAAAGGGCTGGAATAAACAATTCTAAAAATTCTATGGAACCAGAAAAGACCCTGAATTGTCAAAGAAATATAGAAAAAGAAAAACAAAGCTGGAGGTATCACATTGCCTGATTTAAAGTGATAATACAAAGTTGTGATCACCAAGGCAGCATGGTATTGGCACAGAAACAGACACATAGCCCAATGGAACAGAGTAGAGAGCCCAGAGTTGGACCCTCAACTCTATGGTCAAATAATCTTCAACAAAGCAGGAAGAAATATCCATTGGAAAAAAGACAGTCTCTTCAAAAAATGGTGCTGGGAAAGTTGTACACCTATAAACAGAAGAATGAAACTTGACCATTGTCTTACACCATACACAAAGATAAAAAAGAGGCAACCCATGGAATGGGAGAAGATATTTGCAAATGACAGTACAGACAAAAGGTTGATATCCAGGATCTATAAAGAACTCCTCAAACTCAACACGCACAAAACAGATAATCATATCAAAAAATGGGCAGAAGATATGAAGAGACACTTCTTTAATGAAGACATACAAATGGCTATCAGACACATGAAAAAATGTTCATCATCACTAGCCCTCAGGGAGATTCAAATTAAAACCACATTGAGATAGCACCTTACACCAGTTAGAATGGCCAAAATTAACAAAACAGGAAACAACATGTGTTGGAGAGGATGTGGAGAAAGGGGAACCCTCTTCCACTGTTGGTGGGAATGCAAGTTGGTGCAGCCTCTTTGGAGAACAGTGTGGAGATTCCTCAAGAAATTAAAAATAGAACTTCCCTATGACCCTACAATTGCACTACTGGGTATTTGCCCGAAAGATACAGAGGTAGTGAAAAGAAGGGTCATCTGTACCCCAATGTTTATAGCAGCAATGGCCACAGTCACCAAACTGTGGAAAGAACCAAGATGCCCTTCAACTGATGAATGGATAAGGAAGATGTGGTGCATATACACTATGGAGTATTATGCCTCCATCAGAAAGGACGAATACCCAACTTTTGTAGCAACATGAACAGGACTGGAAGAGATTATGCTGCGTGAAATAAGCCAAGCAGAGAAAGTCAATTATCATATGGTTTCACTTATTTGTGGAGCATAACAAATAGCATGGAGGACATGGGGAGATAGAGAGGAGAAGGGAGTTGGGGGAAATTGGAAGGGGAGGTGAACCATGAGAGACTATGGACTCTGAAAAACAATCTGAGGGGTTTGAAGTAGCTGGGGGGTGGGAGGTCGGGGTACCAGGTGGTGGGTATTATAGAGGGCACAGATTGCATGGAGCACTGGGTGTGGTACAAAAACAATGAATGCTGTTATGCTGAAAATAAATTTAAAAAAAATTTTAAAAATGGATGAAATACTGCAATGTGATACAGGAATCCAACAAAGTCCTAGAAGATTACATAGACAGTAAGCCCTTCAACTTTGGCCACAACAACTTCTTTCAGATACATCTCCATAGGCAAGGGATACAAAGGTGAAAGCAAACTTTTGGGACTTTATTAAGATAAAAGACTTCTGCACAATGAAAGAAAGAGTCAACAAAATAGAGACAACCCACGGAATGGGAGAACATATTTGCAAATGACACTACAGATAAAGGGCTGATATCTGAGACCTATAATGGACTTTTCAAACTCAACTTCCAAAAAGCAATCAAGTCAACAAAATGGGCAGAAGACATGAGTAGATACTTCTCCAAAGAAGACATAAAACTGGCCAGCAGACACATGAAAAAGTGTTCATCATCATTAGCCATCAGGGAAATTCAGATTAAAAGCACATTGTGATACCACATTTACACCAGTTAGAATGGCAAAAATTGAGAAGGCAGGAAACAGTAAATGTAGGTGAGGATGTGGAGAAATGGGAGACCTCTTACACTGTTGGTGGGAATGCAAGCTGTTATCGGCACTTTGGAAAACAGTGTGGGGTTCCTCGAAAAGTTAAAAATAGGGCTACCCTATGACCCAGTAATTGTACTACTAGGTATTTACCCCAAAGTTACAGTTGTAGTGAAAAGAAGGGCCAAATGAACTCCAATGTTCATAGCAGCAATGTCCACAGTGGCCAAGCTGTGGAAAGAGCTGAGGTGCCCTTCAACAGACAAATGGATAAAGAAGATGTGGTCTATATACACAATGGAATATTACTCAGGTTTCAGAAAGATGAATACCCAACTTTTTTATCAACATGGAACTGACTGGAGGGGATTACACTAAGTTAAATAAGTCTAGCAGAGAAACTCAATCATCATATGGTTTCACTTTTTTGTAGAACATAGGAAATAGCATGGAGGACATGAGAAGAAGGAAGAGTAAAATGAAGGGGGGGGTCAGAAATTGGAGGGGAGGCATACCATGAAAGACTATGTGCTCTGGGAAACAAACTTTTGGTTTTAGAAGGGAGGGGGTTGCAGGGATGGGTGAGAGTCTGGTGATGGGTATTAAGGAGGGCATGGATTGCATGGAACACTGCATATTATACACAAACAATGAATTATGGAACACTACATCAAAAACTAGGGTACTATATGGTGATTAACATAACATAATAAATTAAAAAAAAAACAGAATGCCAGTTAACCTCAAAAGCTGTCTGTGGTTTCAAAATTTATTCAGCAATGATTGAAGGAGATTTTTTTTCATGAATCTACAACTTTCCTTAACTGGAGAGTTCTTTTCCCAAATTTTTCCTTTGAGTGTGAAGTAATGATAACTTTGGGAAACTGCATTCCAGCATCACATTACATCTTAATGTGTTTCAACCTTAAAATTTCACTGTGAAACTGCATGATAGTACAGTTTTTAAATAATTAATAGAAAATTTTGTAGAAATTACATCAGGTATGGATACATCTTTTGTAACAAACATTGAAATAATCTTGTGGGAATTTTTGTATGAAAATAATTATACTTTTTTATCTATCTTCTCTCTCTCTCTCCATTCCACATCCAAAATACCGTTTTACAGGAAAGAAGGTGAGATTAGAAAATATTAAATGAACTCCTTGAGACCACACATACATTTGAAAAAATGTCACAACTAGAAATTGAGCACTTAACATAAAGCCACTGTTTTTGTTTTTGTTTTTTTTTTTTCAACATATCATGAAAATTGTATAGCCCTTAAGAAAATAAAGTGTTATTTAGATATCAGGCATATTTTAATTAATCAATATTTCAGTCATATATAGGGGACATGCACAAAATTCAAGTTACAAAAGTTTTCCAGTTAAAAGGAAGTCTCAAATTAGAATACTGAATGATGAAACCCTGGAGTATCTTCTTCCATTAGCCTCCCAAAACACTTGCAGCCATGCTCTTACCCTCCAGCATAGACAGAAATAGACTTCCATGAGAAATCTGACTTCTCCAAGAGGAAAATGGTAAACACTTTAATATCAAATTACAAGTTGTATAAGGAAAGCTTCTATAGAGAAATAAATCTTAAAAACACACCATGGTGGTGGGGAACAACTTTAAAGAAAGAGAATGTGGGAATACCTGTGTTTCTCAATTGTTTAAGCCTCTGACTCTTGATTTCAGCTTAGGTCTTGATCTCAATATCATGAGCTTAAGCCCTACATTGAGCTGCACACTGGGCATGGATCCTACTTAAAAAAACAAAACAAAACAAAACAAAACAAAGAAACCTCAAGGAATAACATGGAGGACATTGAGAGATGTAGAGAAGTGAGATGGGGGATACTGGGGGGGGAGACAAACCATGAGAGATGGTGGACTCTGAGAAACAAACTGAGGGTTTTGGAGGGGGAGACAAACCATGAGAGATGGTGGACTCTGAGAAACAAACCAAGGGTTTTGGAGGGGGGGGGGGTGGGGGGGGTTAGCTGAGCCTGGTGGTATTATGGAGGGCACGTATTGCATGGAGCACTGGGCGTGGTGCATAAACAATGAATTTTGGAACACTGAAAAGAAATAAGAAAAACTATAAGCATTAAAAGAAATACATAAAGGAAGTGTCTTAAGTTAGGCTCTCCAGAAGCAGATAAGATTCTTCTGAAAAATGATTGTTGTGATGGTGCTTGCAAAAGTAGAGGGTTTGTGTTATACTATCTCAGCAACTATATAAGACAGGTGAAGAAAGCAAAGCAATCTTCTGGAAACAGCCAAAGCTTAGGCTAATGAGGAGTAATGAGATATAAATCATACCATAGAGGTAGTCTCACCTTGGAAGAAGGTGGCACATTATTTTTATCCTTGTTAGTCAATCAGTGGAAGCAAGCTGGCTGCTTGGAGGAGGGTATAAACTTCTGGGCAGTGCTTCTTCATTTCTACTAAGTACAGTGCTCTGAAGTGGGGACACCTGCGGTTCCCTACCAGGAAGTACTCATACCAGCATATAGGAAATGCTTGCACTAGTCAAGTGAAGGAGATGTTGGTGGGGCACTAATATCAAGTTCTGTATAGAAATATGGAAAGGATAAAGGAGGAAAAAAAAAACAACTTCAGAAATTATTATTACAAGTTCAGAAAAATAATGGAAATACTACATTCATGAAATTAGAACAAAAGAGTGTTCAGGAAAGCTAAAAATATATTAACAAAAATGAAAAACTAAATTCAAAGTTTAGACACTCAAGTTGAAGAATTCTTCCAGAAAGTCAAACATAATGATAAAGACAAAGAAAATAGGAGTAAAAGAAAATAAAACAACCAACCTTAAGAAGCACTAAATCTCAATTATAGGAATTTCATCGAAAACAGCAGAGAAAATGGAGAGGAAGTTTAGATCAAATTGATGATTCAAGAAAATTTTCGAGCATAGGAATATTAGAGAACTTTTACATGCCCCTTACAACATACCTGATAGAGTGATCTAAAACTTTACATAAATACTTTACATATATCAACTTGTCTAGTAATAAGAGAAATATTTTAGAGAAGTGTCATTTTAATATTTCTATAGTAATATGGGAGTGATGAAAATGAAGCACAAAGATACTGTTATTGTTCCTTTCCCAGAGTGGATGTTCAGAACACTGAAAGCAGAAAGCTTTAAGTGTCTAGAGAAGAAGCAAAAAGTCACCTAAATAGAGATTTCAGAATTTCTTTATATCTCTTAACAGAACCCTGCATACTTGAATTCAGTTAAGCAGTGCCTTCAAAATTCTGATGTAAAAACTGAGAGTTTTAGAAGGGAGAGGATGGAGTGGATGAATGAACATGGTGATAGATTTTAAAGAGGATATGGATTGCATGGAGCACTTGGTGTTACATGCAAACAATGAAACATGGAACACTACATCAAAAACTAATGATATACTCTATGATGACTAACATAATACATAAAAATTTTAGTGTATAATGATTCTCAACCTAGAATTTTATACCCAGGCAAAAATTAAGTGTAATGCTATAGTGAAGAAATTTTCAGGAATGTATATTCAAGGAACATTTACCTTCTCTGAACACTTTTTAAAGAAGATACAAGAAGATACTAAGGTATCTGAATTGGCAAAGAAGAAGCAAATCTTTCATTACCTATAGATGACATGATACCATATACAGAAAACCTGAAAGAGTCCCCCCCCCGCAAAATGCTAGAGCTGATACATGAATTCAGTAAAGTTGCAGGATACAAAATCAATGTAGTGAACTCTGTAGCATTTCTATACACTGATAATGGAGCAGCCAAAAGAGAAATCATGGAATCAATCCCATTTATAATTGCATTAAAAAATGATAAGATACCTAAGAGTAAACCTAACCAAAGTGGTAAAAGGTCTGTACTCTGAAAATCATACCATATTTATGAATGAAAGTGAAGATGATGCAAAGAAATGGAAAGTTTATGGATTGGAAGAACAAGTATTGTTAAAATGCCTATGCTACCCAAAGCAATGTATACATATAATGCAATCCTTATCAAAATACCAACATTTTTCACAGAGCTACAACAAACAATCTTTAAATTTGTATGGAAACACAAAAGACCCCAAATAACCAAATTAATCATAAAAAGAAAAGAAAAGTTGGAGACATCACAATTCCAGACTTCAAGTTATGTAACAAAGTCACAGTAATCAAAATAAGATAGTAGTGGTATAAAAATGGACACATAGATCAATTGAACAGAATAGAAAACTCATAAAAGAACCCTCAACTATATGGTCAAATAATCCTCAATAAAGAAGGAAGGGATATCCAATGGAAAGAAGAGAGTCTCTTCAAAACATAGTGTTGGGAAAACTGGACAGCAACATACAAAATAATGAACCTGGTCTACTTTCTTACACCATACATGAAAGTAAATTCCATATAGATGAAATATCTCAATGCAAGACAGAAAGCCATCAAAATCCTAGAAGAGAAGGCAGGTAATAACTTCTTTGACATGGGTCTAGCAACTTTCTTCTAGCTATGTCTCCTGAGGCAAGGGAAGCAAAAGCAACAGTAAACAACAAAACAAAACAAAACTTCAACAAAACAAAAAGCTTCTGCACAGTGAAGGAAACAGTCAACAAAACTAAAAGACAATCTATGGAATTGAAGAAGATATTTGCAAATAGTGTATCTTGTACATGCTTAGTGTCCAAAATCTACAAAGCACTTATAAAACACAACACTCAAGAAATGAATAATACAATTAAGAAATGGGGAGAAGACATGAATAGACATTTTTCCAAAACATATATTCAGATGGCCAACAGACAAGAAAAGATTCTCAACATCATCATCAGGGAGATGCACAACAGAACCACAATGAAATATAACATCATGCCTATCAGATTTGCTAAAATAAACAACACAAGAAACAACAGGTGTTGGTGGAGATGGAGAAAAAGGGTAAACTTCTTGCACTGTTAGTGGAAATGAAAACTGGTGCAACCACTCTGTAAAATAGAGATGTTCATTAAAAGTTAAAAATAGAGCTACCTTGTAATTCAGCAATTGCACTATTAGCTGTTTACCCAAAGAATATAAAAATACTAATTCAAAGAGATACCTCTACCACTATGTCTATAGAAACATTATAATAATCAAATTATGGAAATAGCCCAAGTGTCCACCAACTGATGAATGGATAAAGAAGATGTGGTATATACATTCAATGGAATATTATTCAGCCAGAAGAAATAATGAAATCTTGTCATTTGCAATGACATGGATAGAGCTACAGAGTATTGTGCTAAGTAAAATAAGTAACAGAAACAAATACAATATGATTTCACACACCTGTAGAATTTAAGAAATAAAACAAAGGAGCCAAGGGAAAACAAAACAAAACAAAACAAAAAAAGAAACAGGCAAAGCATGAAATAGACTCTTAACTGTAGAGAACAAACTGATGGCTACCAAAATGGAAGTGGGTGGGGGAGGGTTTAAATAGGTAATGGGGATTAGGGAGTGCATTTGTTGTAATGAACACAGGTGTTTTATGGAAGAGTTGATTCACTATATTGTAAACCTGAAGCTGATACTATGCTGTATATTAACTAACAAGAATTTAAATAAAAACCCAAAAGATACTAAAATGTGTGATCTAAAAAGAGGGAGTTAAAAACAAACAAACAAACAAATAGGGTGACAGAAAACTAGTCATCCAAATAAATCAGGTTAAAAATGTTCTCCAAAATGATACTTCAGGGAGATACTAAGATGGCATTCATCAAGTCTAGAAGGCAAGTAGACTAGACTGAAGCAGAGTAACTCAAGAGATGGGCATATTGAAAGGGTCATCACCTTAATTTTTTGCCTCTATGCCATCATTTTTAGTTTTTTGTACATTTACATTTTTAATTAACTCGTTTGTGAACATTTTTAAAAATATAGAAAAATTAAAGGAATAAATACTAATCTTGAATCTGATGGAATAAATGGATGGTGCATTACAGACACACACACACACACACACACACACACACAAGTTTTAGGAAAATACATAAAATTAGGAAATATAACTTAAGCAAAATGCAAAAGTAAGTTCCAGGAAAAGGAAGCTTAGGAAACAACTAGTCTAGAGAGAAGTTATTGTAGATTTCCAGAAGTGATAAGTAGAATAATAAAAATACAGAAATGATAAATAACTGGGTGGTGATAGAATCTGTAGAAATTATGTTGAGAAGCTATTAAAAGAAATGGAAGAACTAGTAGTAAGAATAAATAAAACTAAGCAGATAAACAGCACAAATAAAACTAAGATGAAAAGCACAGAGCAGTTACTAAGCTTCAGGAAAAAAAAAATGGCCAGAGCAAACTATGATGCATTATTTGCCATAAAAAGAAGTTAGTAGAAAACAAAATGGGTGAAGAACCTGAATAGACTTTTTTTTTTTTTTTTCCATGAAAGACACATCACCTCATACATGTCAGGATAGCTATTACAAAACAAACAAGGGTACCTGCATGGCTCAGTTGGTTTAGCATCTGCCTTTGGCTCAGGTCATGATTTCCACATCCTGGGTTTGAGCCCTACATTAGGCTTCCTGCTCAGAATGAAGTCTACTTCTTTCTCTCCCTCTGCCCCTCCTCACAGTTCATTCCCTCTCTCTCTCTCTCAAATTAATAAATAAAATATTTTAAAAATAAAGCATTCACTACCTCTGTATTTTGGGGGTAAATACCAAGTACTGCAATTGCTGGGTCATAGGATAGCTCTTTTCTTAAATTTTTGAGGAATCTCCACACTGTTTTCCAAAGTGGCCACACCAACTTGCTTTCCCACCAACAGTGTAAGAAACTATGCTGAGTGAAATAAGTCAAGCAATAGAAAGTCAAGTAAGTTTCACTTACATGTGGGACATAAGGAATAACATGGAGGACATTAGGAGAAGGAAAGGAAAAGTGAATTGGGGTAAATCAGAGGAGTAGATGAACCATGAAAGACTGTGGAATCTGAAAAGCGAACTGAGGGTTTTAGAAGGGAGGGGTTGGGAGGATGGGTGAGTCTGGTGGTGGGTATTAAGGAAGGCATGTGTTGCATGGAGCACTGGGTATTGTACATGAACAATGAATCTTGGAACACTGCATCAAAAACTAAATGATGTATTTTATGATAACTAACATAACATGGTAAAAAATCAATCAAACAAACAACCACAAAATACAGATGTTTAGGATATGGAGAAATTGAAACTCTTACACTATTGGTAGGGATTAAAAATGGAACAGGTACTATAAAAATAGTATGGAGGCTTCTCAAAAAATTAAAAAGTAAACGACTATATAATCCAGCAATTCCACTTCTGATTATTTATACAAAAAAATAAAATCAGAATCTCTAAAGGATGTTAGTATGCCTATGTTCTTGCAGCATTATTCACAATAGCTAAGATGTCAAAGCAACATAAATGTCCATAGACACAATGGATGAGGAAAACTGGTATATGCAGTTGACATAGACAAAAGGCAGAGTTGACATCTGGGCTCTTGTGGACATTGTTGCTATAAATATTGGGGTGCAGGTATCCCTTTGGATCACAACATTTGTGTCCTTTGGGTAAATACCTAGTAGTGTAATTGCAGGGTGGTATGGTATCTCTACTTTTAACTTTTTTTTTTTTAAGATTTTATTTATTTATTTGACAGAGAGAGATCACAGGTAGGTAGAGAGACTGGCAGAGAGAGAGAGAGAGAGTGGGAAGCAGGCTCCCTGCTGAGCAGAGAGCCTGATGTGGGACTCGATCCCAGGACCCTGAGATCATGACCTGAGCCGAAGGCAGCGGCTTAACCCACTGAACCACCCAGGCACCCCTACTTTTAACTTTTTGAGGAACCTCCAAACTGTGCAATTGTGTGATTGAGGGGTTGTACGGTAGCTCTATTTTTAATTTTTTGAGGAACCTCCATACTGTGCAATTGTGTAATTGAGGGGTGGTAAGGTAGCTCTATTTTTAACTTTCTGAGGAACCTCCATTCTGTTCTCCAGATGGCTACACCAGTTTGCATTCCCACCAACAGTAAGAGGGTTCCCTTTTTTCCACATTTTTGCCAACATTTTTGTTTCCTGGTTTATTAATGTTAGCCATGCTGACTGCTGTGAGGTGGTATCATTGTGGTTTTGATTTGCATTTCCCTGATGCTGAGTGATGTTGAAAAATTTTTATGTGTCTATTGGCCATCTGTATGTCTTCTTTGGAGAAACGTCTTTGCATGTCTCCTGCCCATTTCTTGACTGAATTATTTGGTTTTAGGGTGTTGAGTTTGATAAGTCACAGCAACTTCTTGCTAAACACATCTCCAAAGCAAGGGAAACAAAAGCAAAGATTAACTGCTGGGACTTCATCAAGATAAAAAGCTTTTGCACAGCAAAGAAAACAGTTGACAACACCAAAAGACAACCTACAGAATGGGAGAAGATATTTGCAGATGTCTTATCAGATAAAGATATAGATAAAGATCTATAAAGGACTTTTCAAACTGGCTTACCTTTAAAACCCCTAGACATATGCGACTCCATTTCATTTCACTTTTCACAATATGTACAATGTAATTCTAGTCAGCTTTAAAAAATAAAATAATCTGCAATATGCTACCAGGTGGATGAACCTTGAAGACATTATGCTTAGTAAAATAATTCAGTCACAGAGACGATTACTGCAACATTCCCCTTATTTTTTTAAAAAGATTTATTTATTTTAGAGGGAGGGGAGGAGAGAGAGTGTGTGGGAGTGAACATGATTGGGGGTAGGGGTAGAGGATGAGGGAAAGAATCTTTAATCAGACTTTCTGCTGAGCATGGAGATTGAAAGGGGACTCAATCAGAGGATCCATGAGATCAGACCTGAGTTGAAACCAAGAGTCAGATGCTCAACTGACTAAGCAACCCAGATAACCATTCCATTTATATGAGGAATCTAGGATGTTCAAATTCATCAAATGAAAGAATGGAATGGTGGTTGCCAGGGGCTGTAGGGAGAGAGAAATGGGGACCCACTAATGGGGCAGGCAAGTGAAGTTCCAGTCAAGCAAGATAAATTAGCTCTAGAAATCTTCTGTGTAACACTGAAAGTATAGTTAGAGATGATGTTCACTTAAAATTTTGTTAGGATACTAGATCACATGTTAAGTGCTGTTGTCAAAATAAAAAAAAAATGAAAATGAAAGGCATCTTGGTTCTTTCCACAGGTTGGCGACTGTGGCCATTGCTGCTATAAACTTTGGGGTACAGATGGCCCTTCTTTTCACTACATCTGTATCTTTGGGGTAAATACCCAGCAGTACAATTGCAGAGTCATAGGGAAGCTCTATTTTTAATTTCTTGAGGAATCTCCACACTATTCTCCAAAGTGGCTGAATGGATAAGGAAGATGTGGTCCGTATGCCTCCATCAGAAAGGATGAATACCCAACTTTTGTATCAAAATGGACAGGACTGGAAGAGATTATGATGAGTGAAATAAGTCAAGAAGAGAGATCCAACTATCATATGGTTTCACTTATTTGTGGAACCTAAAAAAATGACATGGAGAACATGGGGAGATGGAAAGGAGAAGGGAGTTGAGGGAAATTGGAAGGGGAGGTGAACCGTGAGAGACTATGGAC
>NC_081575.1:23264613-23278717 GCF_022355385.1 Mustela nigripes | reverse complement strand
ATTGTTTTATATGGAAGGTGAGTCAAGTATTATTTAAATGTCACACTAAATATTGTAAATAAAATGCTTCTTTTTTGTAAAGCAAATTACCTTCTCTGAAACATCTATTAGGTAAATCAGAATTTTCTTTTTTTTTAAGATTTTATTCATTTATTTGACAGACAGAGATCACAAGTAGGCAGAGAGGCAGGCAGAGAGAGAGGAGGACGCAGGCTCCCTGCTGAGCAGAGAGCCTGATGTGGGGCTTGATCCCAGGACCCTGAGACCATGACCTGAGCCAAAGGCAGAGGCTTTAACCCACTGAGCCACCCAGGCGCCCCAAATCAGTATTTTCTTGTGTACTTTTTCTTAGAGAAATTTTCACCTGCATTCATAGATTATTTTTATGTTTGCCTCCTTTCATACCTAGAACTCTAGAAATATTACAAGGAGGGTCTATAATGGAAGTATGTATAGAGATCATATAATAATAGACCATAAAGTAATAAAAGTAATATTATTGTTACAACAGGTTAAATTAATATAATTTCACTACAAAGCTGGGCATACAAAGCTTTCTTATATGATCAACAAATCCATTTGGAAAAAGCAGAATGATAACTCATTCCTGGAAAACCCATTCCTCTATGTTAGAACCATAACTTTTCCAACCTAATTTTAGACATTTGCATAAATTTTATTTGCAGATGAAGTCATAAGGACTGAACTAAGAAAATAAGGAAATAGCTACAATCTTTCAATATGACAAATTTTGAACGTAGGAGGATAAACTTGACATGACTGACCTTAAAATGTAATAGTCCTTTTTATAGATTATTCTGTTTGTGTTAGGAATGTCAATCAAGTATTTCATGAATATATTTCAGCAGCTGTGAAATCTGATTAAAATTTAATGTAGCTTTACTTCTTTCCTCAATATGAATGAATTTAGATGGGCAACTATCTGTGAAATTATGATTTTACTTGTTAATTGTTCATTATCTTTACATGAAGGGAAGTTACTTTTTCTTTGTTCTAAAAACTGACAGAGATATTAACTTTGTGATAATTTTATCACTTACATATTCCCAACAGAGCATCTAATAAGAGAGTTATTAATGTTAAGAAGAACATTTTCTTCAGGGAAGTGAGAGTGTGTACATACACTTCTGAAAATTCATTACTTTCAGAGTGCCCTTATGTAAAATTAAACTAAAATGATAAAGAAAAAGGATATTATAGAAATTAATAAGCATTTGTAACTTGTGAGATATTGAGATCTGAAAAAAAATTTATATTGGTATGATTTATTATTGGAAGCCAAAGAAAGTAAGTTATGAAACAGTAACAATGGATACACAGTATTTGTCTTCCCTAATAGGATGTAAGCATATTAATTACTCAAAAAGATGAAATGTATTTTGTATTTTAAATACAATCTTGAAATTGTTGGAACCTCCCTAAAATGTAGAGTTTTTGTTGTTGTTGTTGTTGTTTTTCTTATTGTTGTTTTACCCCAGCTACATTATTCTAAGTCTGTTACATTACCCTAAAAGAATCTTGGACATATTAGGGATGATTGAGAAGTCAGGGATATTCAGGTGGGGTAAGCAAAAATATAAGTGAATCTTGGTATTTTATTCAATTACCTGATCCTGATCTTTAATGTATCATGTTATATGCCTTGTGTGCTAGCTATACTTACAAGACTTGGTTCTATCCTTCCAGTTGCTTGCAATCTCCTAAGGAAGATAAGGCACGTGAAACAATTAGAAAACATGAGACTATATTAGTTTTCTATTGCTCTTTGACAAATTTTGACAAAGCCACAGAATTAGTGGTTAAAAAAAAAACAACAAAAAACATATATCCGTTCATAGTTCTGTAGGTTAGAAGTCCAGGCAGCCTCAACTGGGTTCCTCTGCTCACAGCATCAAAGTCAAGGTGCTGGCCACACTGGGTTCTTAAACAGAGGCTTTAGAGAGGATCTACTTCAAAACTCATTCATGTTGTTGAAAATTTCATTTCTTGGGGCACCTGGGTGGCTCAGTGGGTTAAGCCTCTGCCTTAGGCTCAGGTCATGATCTCAGGGTCCTGAGATCGAGCCCTGCATCAGGCTGTCTGCTCAGCAGGGAGACTACTTCCCCCTCTCTCTTTGCCTGTCTCTCAGCCTACTTGTGATCTTTCTCTCTGTCAAATAAATAAAATCTTTAAAAAAAATTTCATTTCTTTGCAGTTTTAACACTGAGTTCTCAGTTTCTTTGCTGGTTGTTAGTGGGGGTCCACTTTCAGCTTCTAGAGGTCACTTATATTCCTTGGTCTAGGTATCCCTCCATTTCAAACCAGCAATGGTGTATTATATCCTATTCACACTTTTAATTTCTCTGACTTCTACCACTAGTTAGAGGAAATTGTCCATATGGCATATTATTTTTCCATCTTTAAACTTTCATCCTATTTGTGGCTTTGGGTCTAGAGTTTGTCTCTGGTAGACAACATGTATTTAGGTCATAGTTTTTCACCCATTTTGCTGATTGATGTTTTAATTGGAGTGTTTAGTTCATTTATAATTAATGTAATTACTAATAAGAAGGATCAACATCATCTATTTTGCTATTTTGTCTATATCTTTTTTTCTGTTCCTCCATTCCATAATTCTTGCCTACTTTCTTGTCAGGTACTTTATAGTATACCATTTTCATTCTCTTGACATTTCTTTTACTATATTTTTAAGTAATGTTCTTTGTGATTGCCCTAGAGTTTACAATTAACATTAAAAACATCTAGCCTCAGGCACCTGGCTGGCTCAGTAGGAAGCCCAGGCAACTGTTGATCTTGGGGTCATGAGTTTGAGCTCCAGATTGGGCACAGAGATTACAAAAATAAAAACAAAATCCGAAGAACCAAACCAAACCAAAACCAAAACCAAAACCAAACAAAAGCCATCTAGCTCTAATTAATATCAACTTAAATAGTATAGAAAAATTTTGCTTAAATATAGCTCTATTTCCTCTTCCTGTTTTGTGCTATTGCTTTATGTAAATTGCATACTTGTATTTTACAAAAAAATACATGCATTGTACGTTGGTTAAAAACAGATTTAAAATCATTGTTCTATGCAGTTATCTTCTAAATCAGATAGAATAGAGCTTAGGAGATAGCAACAATAAATAGATTAATACTTTCTTTCATATTTACCTATTTAGTTACATTTTCTGATATTCTTTATTTTTTGTGAAGATTCAGATTACTGTCTAGGGTCCTTTCATTTCCCCCTGAAGGACTCTCTTTAATATTTCTCTTAGGGAATATCTGCTAGTGATATGCTTTGTCAGTTTTTGATTACCTGGAGATGATTTAATTTTTCTATAATATATGGAGGATTTTTACTAGATGCAGAATCTTTTTTGTTAAGTTGTGGTAAGAACACTTAGCATGAGATCTATCCTCTTAACAAATTTTAAAGTATACAGCAGAGTACTGTTAGCTATAGTCATAGTGCTACATAGCATATATCTAGAACCTATTCTTCTTGTGTAACTGAAACTTTATACCAGGTGAATAGCAACTCCCATTTCTCCATTTTCCCCATCCCTGGCAACCACTAGTGGTTTTATTATCTGCATCTATGAGTTTGACTATTTTGGATATCTCGTTTAAGTAGAATCACAGAGTATTTATCTTTCTGTGACTGGCTGCTTTCACTTAGGATAATGTCCTCAAAGTTCATTTATGTTGTTGAAGAATTTCCTTCTTTTAAAACATTTGTAATATTGTATTGTATTCATATACCATACACCTATCTCTTTGTTTATGCATTGCTTTCCTGGTACATTGGGCATTTTTATTATTATTATGTTGAATTCTATGTCATGGAGTTCCTATACATCTGTTTCATTAGAGTCAGTTTCTAGAGTTTTACTTTTTTTCTTATGTTGGATAATATTTCACTATTTATTCATTTGCTTGAGTCTTTGTGTTGGTATCTACATGTTAGAAAAAAACACCAACTCTTCCAGTCTTCACAGATCGATCTTGTATAGGGGAAGACCTTCGCCAGTCAGGCTGGCAAAAGATATCATGGACTTCTCAAACTTTTTCAGTGTTCCAAACTGCTGTCTTTATTTTTAGACACTTTCTAGACATCTAGAGTATACCACACTCTGTCAGCATTCCCAGATAGGAAAGACATAAGCTAGTCTCTGGGGTGTCCCCTGGCAAAGTCGAAACACTGAATGTAAGGTGTAACTCTTTTCCTCCTCAGCAAAAAGCTGAAAGATAGTTATTTACCTACTTACTCTGCTCTGGGGCCAGGGAAGAGGCTGTGGCAAGTTCTCTCATGCTACTTAAAACGACCAAATTTGCTTGCAGTGCTTCCCAGACATCTAGACTATGCCAAACCCCATCAATATTCCAAGACAGGCAAGCAGAATCTTAGCTTTTGAGCAGTACCTGGAAAAGTTGGAACTTTCACGCATGGCATAGCTTTTTCCTTCTTAAAGTTGAAGCTGGGAATTTGGGGTTTTCTCTTAATCATATGGCACTGTGCTAGAGGTAGGGACTGTGGCAAGTAGGTGTTCAAAATTTTTCTACTAGTTCTGATCTGGTTGGTTTTGTACTTCCTTGTGGTGTGGGAGAATCTCATTCAGTTTTCAGATTTCTTACAAAAGTAACTAATCCATGTAATGCTAAAGCTGTGTTCCTATAGGGAAAAGAAGTCAGGGCTTCCAATTCAACCATCTTGCTGATGCTACCTGAATGTAGAATTCCTGGAAAATTCTGTGTTAATATTACTACTGAAAACTTTGAATAAGTCATTCCAATACCTTGTAGTATCCATGGTTTCTAATGTTAAATTGGTTATTAATATTCATATATATTATATGTAATGAGTTACTTTTTTCTTGCTACTTTCAATATTGTCTTTGTTTTTCTTTTGGTACTATGAAGTATAGAATCTCTTTGATTTTTACCATATTAGAAGTTTGGTGATCATCTCACATGTGTATGTTTATTTTTTAAATGTAATTTATGTAATTTTGTGGCATTCTTTCTTTTTTTTTTTCTTTTGGAAAAAAAGATTTTTATTTATTTATCTGACAGACACACACACACACACACACACACACATACAAAGAGAACACGCAAGAAAGGGGAGTGGCAGAAAGAGGGAGAGGGAGAAGCAGATACCCTGTTCAGCAGGAAGCCTGATGCATGCTTCAATCCCGGACCCTGGGATCATGACCTGAGCCAAAGGCAGACACTTAACCAAGTGAGCCACCCAGGTATCCTTTAGGTTATTATTTCTAAAATACTTTTTTATACATTTTTCTTGCCTTTTGAGGAAGTCCCACTATGCATATGTTGATGTTCTTTTTTTAAGCTTCTATTTTAATTTCAGTTAGTTAGCATGCAATGTTATATTAATTCCATGTGTAAAATATAGTAATCCAGCACTTCCATGCATCACCCTGTGCTCATCATGACAAGTACACTCCTTTTATTTTTTAAGTTTCAAATTTTTATCTAAATTCCAGTTAGTTAACATAAAGAGTAATATTAGTTTCAGGGGTAGAATTTAATGATCTATTACTTAACACTAAACACCCAGTGCCCTCCTTACTGCCCATTACCCATTTAGCCTACCTCCGCTCTAGCAACGCTCCTTTTGTTCTCTATAGTTAAGAGTCTCTATTATGGTTTGCCTTGCTCATTTTTTCCCCTATGTCCAATTTTTTTGTTTCTTAAATTCCACATATGAGGAAATCATATGGTATTTGTCTTTGTCTTTCTCTGGCTGACTTATTTCACTTAACGTAATACACTCTAGCTCCATCCACATTATTGCAAGTGGCAAAATTTCATTCTTTTTTAATGGTTTAGTAATATTCCATTGTATATATTCCACATCTTTCTTATCCAGTCATCAGTTAATGGACATTTGGGCTCTTCATGCAATTTGTTGTTGTTTATAATGCTGCTGTAAACATGAAGGTGCATGTGTCTCTTTGAATCAGTATATTTGTATCCTTTGGGTAAATATCTAGTAATGCAGTTGCCAGGTCATAGTGTATTTCTATTTTTAACCTTTTGAGGAACCCCTATGATACTTTCCAGAGTGGCTATACCAGTTTGCATTCACACCAACAGCAGAAGAGGGTTTCCCTTTCTCCACATCTTCACTAACATCTATTGTTTCCTGTGTTGTTAATTTTAGCCATCCTGAAAGGCATGAGGTGGTATCTTATTGTACTTTTGATTTGTATTGCCATAGTGATGAATAATGTTGAGCATCTTTTCATGTGTCTGTTGGCCATCTGTAAGTCATTTTTGGAAAACTGTTTTTTCATGACTACTGCCCATTTTTTAACTGCATTATTTGTTTGTTGGGTTTTGAGTTTTGTAAGTTCTTTATATATTTTGGATACTAACCCTTTATCACATGTGTCACTCGCAAATATCTTTTCCCAATCTGTAGGCTGCCTTTTAGTTTTGTTGATTATTTCCTTCACTGTGCAGACACTTTTTATCTTAATGAAGTCCAACAGTTCATTTTTGTTTTTGTTTCCCTTGCCTCTGGAGAAATACCTAGAAAGAAGTTGCTATGGCCAATGTCAGACAGGTTGCTGCCTGTTTTCTTCTCTAGTATTTTGATGGTTTCCTGTATGATGTTTAGGTTTTTCATCCATTTGGAATTAATTTTTATGTATGGTATAAGAAAGTGGCCTGATTTCATTCTTTTGAGTGTAGATGTCCAGTTTTCTCAACATCATTTGTTGAAGAGACTGCCTTTTTTCCCCATTGCATATTCTTTCCTGCTGTGTCAAAGGTTAATTAGCCATATTGTTGTGGATTCAGTTCTGGGCTTTTCAGTCTGCTTCATTGATGTGTGTGTGTGTTTTTGTGCCAATATCTTAACTGTTTTGATCACTGCAGCTTTGTAGTATAACTTGAAGTCCAGAACTGTGATGCCTTCAGAGTCACTTTCCTTTTTCAAGATTGCTTTGGCAACTCAGGAAATTTTGTGGTTTCATACAAATTTTAGGATTGTTTGTTTCAGCTCTTCCCCCCCAAATAATGGTGGTATTTTGATAGAAATTGCATCAAATGTATAGAAATTGCATTAAATGTGTATACTTTGGGGGCACTGGAGACATTTTAACATTATTCGTTCTTCTAATCCATGAGCATGAAATATTTTTCCATTTCTTTGTGTCCTCTTCAAAGACTTTCATGAGTGTTCTCCTGTTTTCAGATTATTCTTTATTTAGGTTCATTCCTGCATACCTTATGGTGTTTAATGCAATTATAAATAAGCCTGTTCCTTGATTTCTTTTTCTGCTGCTTCATTACTAGTGTATATAAGTGCCACAGATTTCTTTATGTCGATTTTGTTTTCTGTGACTTCTCTGAATTCCTGTATAAATTCTAGTTTTTTTTTTTTTTTGTGGAATCTTTCAGGTTTTCTACATAGAGTATCATATTATCTGCAAATAGTGAAAGACTAACTTCTTCCTTGCTTATTTGGATGCCATTTATTTCTTCTTTTTGTCTGATTGCTGAGGCTAGAATTTCCACTACTATGTCAAACAACAGTGGTGAGAGTGGACATCCTGTCTTGTTCCTGACCATAGAGGAAAACTCTCAGATTTTCCCCATTGAGGATTATATTAGTTGTAGGTCCTCATATACAGCCTTTATGATGTTGAGGATGTTCCCACTAACCCTATTTTGTTGAGGGTTTTTTTACAAGCATGGTTGTTGTGCTTTGCCAAATAACTTTTCTGCATCTATTGAGAGTATTATATGGTCCTTACCCTTACTTTTATTGTTATTGTGTATCACATTGACAGATTTGCTAATATTGAACCACACCTGCAGCCCAGGAATAAATCAGACCTGATGGTGGTGAATCATTCATTTTTTTTGTTTGTTTCTTATGTTCAGTTAGCCAACATATATCACATCATTAGTTTGTGATGTAGTGTTTAAAATTTGTTAGTTGCATATAACACCCAGTGCTCATCACAACACATGCCTTCCTTAATACTCATCACCTAGATACTACATCCCCCCACCCCCTCACTTCTATAACCCCCAGTTTGTCCAGAGTCTTTCATGCTTTATCTCCCTCTTTGATATCTTCTCATTCAGTTTTCCCATCATTCCCTTATGGTTTTCTGCACTATTCCCTATGTTCTACATATAAGTGAAACCATTTGATTATCGTCTTTCACTGCTTGACTTACTTCACTTAGCAAAATCACCTCCAGTTCCATTTATGTCAATGCAAATGGTAGGTACTCATCCTTTCTGGTGGCTGAGTAATATTCCATTGTATATATTAACCACATCTTCTTTATCCGTTCATCAGTTGAAGGACATCTAGGCTCCTTCCATAGTTTAGCTACTCTGGACAATGCTGCTATGAACAGTGAGATTCATGTGCCCCTTTTTTTCACTGCATCTGTATCTTTGGGGTAAATACCTAGTAGTGCAATTGCTGGGTCATAAGGTAACTCTATTTTTAACTTCTTGAGGAATCTCCATACTGTTTTCCAGACAGTGTATGTGTCCCAAACATACACTTGGATCCCAAACAGTGAAAGAGGGTTCCCCTTTCTCCACATCATTGTCAATATTTGTTGTTCCCTGTCTTGTTAATATTTGCCATTCTAACTGGTATGAGGTGGTATCTCCTTGTGGTTTTGACTTGAATTTCCCTGATGGCTAGTCATGTTGAATATTTTTTAATGTGTCTGTTGGCCATTTGTAAGTCTTCTTTGAAGAAGTGTCTGTTCATGTCTTCTACCATTTATTGGCTGGATTATTTGTTCTTTGGGTGTTGAGTTTAAGAAGTTCCTTATAGATCTTGGATACCAGTCATTTATCTGTAATGTCATTTGCAAATATCTCCTCCCAGTCCATGGGTTACCTTTTAGTTTTGTTGGCTGTTTCCTTTGCTGTGCAGAAGCTTTTTAACTTGATGAAGCCCTAAAAGTTCATTTTTGCTTTGTTTCACTTGTCTTTAGAGAGACTTCTTAAAAGAAGTTGCTGTGACTGTTGTTGAAGAGGTTACTGCCTATCTTCTCCTCTAGGATTTTGATGGCTTTCTGTCTCATCTTGAGGTCTTTCATCTATTTTCAGTTTCTCTTTGTGTATGGTCTAAGAGAATGTTTGACTTTAATTCTTCTGTATATAGCTGTCCAATTTTCCTAGCAACATTTATTGAAGAGACTGTCGTTTGTTTGTTTGTTTGTTTGTTTTTTCAATTGGATATTCTTTCCTGATTCATTGGAAGTTGACCATAGAGCTAGGGTCCATTTCTGGGGTATCCATTCTGTTCCATTGGCCTATGTATCTGGTTTTTTGTTGTTGTTGTTGTTGTTTAATTTTATTTTTTCATTGCTCCAGGATTCACTATTTATGCACCACACCCAGTACTCCATGCTCTATGTGCCCTCCTTAATATCCACCAGCATGTTCACCCATCTCACCTCCTCCCTTTCAAAACCCTCAGTTCATTTCTCAGAGTCCACAGTCTCTCATGGTTGATCTACCCCTATGATTCTCCCCAATTCACTTTTCCTTTCATTCTAATGTTCTCCATGTTATTCTTTATGCTCCATAAGTAAGTGAAACCATATGATAACTGACTTTCTCTGCTTGGCTTATTTCACTCAATATAATCTCCTCCAGTCCTGTCAATGGTGATAGAAAAGTTGGGTATTCAAACTTTCTGATGGAGGCATAATATTCCATTGTATGTAGGACCATATCTTCTTTATCCATTCATCTGTTGATAGGCATCTTGGCTCTTGCCACAGTTTGGCGACTGTGGCCATTGCTGCTATGAACATTGAGGTACATGTGGCCATTCTTTTCACTGCTTCTGTATCCTTGGGGTAAATACCCAGTAGTGTAATTTCAGGGTCATAAGTAGCTCTATTTGTAATGTCTTAAGGAATCTCTACACTGTTTTCAAAATGGCTGCACCAACTTGCATTACCACCAACAGTGTAAGAGGGTTCCCCTTTCTCCACATCCTCTCCAACACAGGTTGTTTACTGTCTTGTTGATTTTGGCCATTCCAACTACTGTAAGATGGTATCTCAATGTGGTTTTGATTTGAATCTCCCTGATGGCTAATGATGATAAACATTTTTTCATGTGTCTGTTAGCCATCTTTATGTATTCTTTGGAGAAGTGTCTGTTCATGTCTTTTGCCCATTTTTGATGTGATTATCTGTTTCTTTGGGTGTTGAGTTTGAAGAGTTCTTTATACATCTTGGATATCAGTGCTTTGTCTGTAGTGTCTTTTGTGAATATCTTCTCGCATTACCTGGGTTGCCTCTTTGTTTTGTTGACTGTTTCTTTTGCTGTGCAAAAACTTTTGATCTTGATGAAGGCCCAAAACTTCATTTACACTTTTATTTCCTTTGCCTTTGGAGATGTGTCTTTAAAGAAGTTGCTGTGGCTAATGTTCAAGAGATTACTGCCTATGTTCTCTTCTAGGATTTCCATAGATTCCTGCCTCACCTTGAAGTCTTTTATCCATTTTGAGTTTATCTTTATGCATGGTGTTGGAGAATGGTTGAGTTTCACTGTTCTATACATAGCTGTCCAATTTTCCCAGCACCATTTATTGAGGAGACTGTCTTTTTTCCAAAGGATATTTTTTTCCTGCTTTGTTGAAGATTAGTTGAACATAGTGTTGATGGTTCATATCCAGGCTCTCCACTCTGTTTCACTGGTCTATGTGTCTGTTTCTGTGCCAGTACAATGCTATCTTGGTGATCAGAGCTTTGTAGTAAATCTTGAAATCAGGCAATGTGATGCCCCCAGTTTTTTTGTTTTTTTTTTTTTTCCCCAACATTCCCTGAGCAATTCGAGGTCTTTTCTGGTTCCATACAAATTTTTGTATTGTTTGTTCCAGCACTTGGAAAAATGCTGGTGTAATTTTGATCAGATGGGATTGAAAGTGTAGATTGCTCTAGGCAATATAGACATTTTAACAATGTTTATTCTTCTGATTCATGAGCATGAAGTGCTTTTTAATTGTTTAGTATCTTCAATATTTTTCATGAGTGTTCTGTAATTTCTTGAGTACAGATCATTTTCCTCTTTGGTTAGGTTTATTCCCAGATATCTTATGGCTCCTGGTGCTATAGTAAATGGAACCAATTTTCTAATTTCCCTTTCTATATTTTCCTTGTTAGTGTATAAGAAAGCAACTGATTTCTGTGGATTGATTTTGTTTCCTGCTGCATTATTGAATTGCTGTATGAGTTCTAGTCATTTGGGAGTGGGGTCTTTTGGGTTTTACACATAAAGTGTCTTGTCATCTGCGAAGAGATTTGCCAATTTGGCAAATCTTCTTTACCAATTTGAATACATTTTATTTCTTTTTATTGTCTCATTGCTATTGTCTCATTGTTGTTACTGCATTGGATAATTTTGGTGAGAGTGGACATCCTTGTCATGTTTCTGATCTCAGTGGGAAGGCTCTCAGCTTTTTCACATTGAGAATGATATTTGCTGTGCGTTTTTCATAGATGGATTTCATGAACTTGAGGAATCTTCCCTCTATCCCTATACTATGAAGATTTTTATTCAGGAACAGATGTTGTATCTTATCAAATGTCTTTTCTGCATCAAATGGGAGGACCATGTGGTTTTTCTTTCTTCTCTTATGGATTTGTTCTATCACATTGATTGATTTGCAAATGTTGACCACTCTTGCATGCCAGGGATAAATCCCACCTGGTCGTGGTTGATAATCTTTTAAATGTACTGTTGGATCCTATTAGCTACAATCTTGTTGAGAATCTTGGCATCCATACTCATCAGGGATATTGGTCTGAAATTCTACTTTTTGATGGGGTCATTGTCTGGTATGGGATCAAGGTAATGCTGTCTTCATAGCAAGGGTCTGAAAGTTTTTCTTCCGCTTTTATTTTTTGAAAGAGCTTCAGGAGACTAGGTATAATTTCTTCTTTGAGTGTTTGTTAAAATTCCCCAGGCAGTCTGTCAGGTTCCGGGGTCTTGTTTTTTTGAGGGGGGGTGATCACTACTTCAATCGTATTACTAGATACTGGTCTATTCTGGTTGTCAATTTCTTCCTGTTTTAGTCTTGGAAGTTTATTGATGTCTAGGAGTGCATCCGTTTCTTCTAGGTTGCTTAACTTATTGAAAAATAGCTGTTAATAATTACTGATGATTGTTTTTATTTCCTTGGTGTTAGTTGTGATCTCATCTTTCATTCATAATTTTATTTATCTGGGTCCTCTCTCTTTTCTTTTGGATTAGTTTTGTTAGTGGTTTATGGATCTTATTAATTCTTTCAAAGAACCAGCTTCTAGTTTCATTGATTTGTTGCACTGTATCTCTAGTTTCTAATTCATTGAGCTCTGGTCTAGTCTTAAAATATTTCCCTTCATGTGAATGGGGTTGGCTTAATTTGTTGTTGATTTTCCAGTTCCTTAATGTGTAAAGAGAGTTGGTGTATTCTGGATTTTAAAAATTTTTTGAGTGAGGCTTGGATGGTTATATATTTCCCCCTTTGACAACCTTGTCATATCCCATAGGTTTTGTATCAATGTGTCTTCATTCTCATTGCTCTCCCTGACTTGTTTAAGTTCTTTGATTTTCTAATTGAGCCAAACATTCATGAGCAGGATGGTCTTCAGGTTCCAAGTGTTTGAATTCTTTCAAAGCTTTTTCTTGTGGTTGAGATCCAGTTTCAAAGCATTGTGGTCTGAGAATATGCAGGGAATAATCTCAGTCTTTTGGTATCAATTGAGCCCTGATTTGTGACCCAGTATGTAGTCTATTCTGGAGAAAGTTCCATGTGCACTCAAAAAGAATGTGTATTCTGTTGTTTTAGGGTGGAATGTTCTGTATATATCTATGAGGACCATCTGTTCCAATGTGTCATTCAATGTTCTTGTTTCTTTATTAATTTTCTGCTTGGATGATCTGTCTATTACTGAGAGTGGCATGTTAAGATCTCCTACTATTAATGGATTCATGTCCATATGACACTTTATCTTGATTAACAGTTTTCTTATGTAATTGGCTGCGCCCATATTGGGGGCATAAATATTTATAATTGTTAGATCTTCTTGGTGGATATTTCCTTTGGGAATTATGTAGTGTTCAGGGAGGAGTCAAGATGGTGGAGAAGTAGCAGGCTGAGACCATTTCAGTTAGCAGGAGATCAGCTAGATAGCTTATCTAAAGATTGCAAACATCTGCAAATCAATCGGCAGATCAAAGAGAAGAAGAACAGCAATTCTGGAAACAGAAAAACAACCACTTTCTGAAAGGTAGGACTGGTGGAGAAGTGAATCCAAAGTGACGGGAAGATAGACCCCAGGGTAGGGGCCGGCTCCCGGCAAGTGGCAGAGCAACGGAGCACAAAATCAGGACTTTTCAAAGTCTGTTCCGTTGACGGACATCGCTCCAGAGGCTAAACCGGGGCAAAGCCCACGCGGAGTCAGCGTGGCCTCAGGTCCCGCAGGGTCACAGAAGGATGGGAGGTGTCTGAATGTCGCAGAGCTTGTGGGTATTGGAATGGGAAAACCGGCTACAGAGACAGAGCCTACAGTAAGATCACAGCTCAGGCTTACCTTGAACTGGTCACAGGCTCGGTGAGCTCAGAGTGCGGCCAGAGTTCAGGCAGACGGGAGTAACTGGGCGCTGTTCTCTGAGGGCACACTGAGGAGTGGGGCCCCGGGCTCTTGGCTCCTCCATGCCAGAGACCAGGAGGCTGCCATTTGTATTCCCGTCCTCCAGAACTCTACAGAAAGTGCTCAGGGAACAAAAGCTCCTGAGAGCAACCCCGAGCAGATTACTCAGCCCCTGGTAAGGGCGGTGCAATTCCGCCTGGGGCAAAGACAATTGAGAATCACTACACCAGGCCCCTCCCCCAGAAGATCAACAAGAAATCCAGCCAAGAACAAGTCCACCTACCAAGGAGTTCAGTTTGAATACCAAGGAGAGCAGCAGAATTCCAGAGGAGGAGAAAGCAAAGCACGGAACTCATGGCTTTCTCCCTGTGATTTTTTTAGTCTTGCAGTTAATTTAATTTTTTTCTTTTTCATTTTTTTTCTCTTCTTCTGCT
>NC_081575.1:23260127-23264513 GCF_022355385.1 Mustela nigripes | reverse complement strand
ATTCCAGAGGAGGAGAAAGCAAAGCACGGAACCCATGGCTTTCTCCCTGTGATTTTTTTAGTCTTGCAGTTAATTTAATTTTTTTCTTTTTCATTTTTTTTCTCTTCTTCTGCTAAATTTTTTTTAACTTTTACCCTTTTCTTTTTTAACGTTTTTAAACCAGTTTATCTAATATATATATATTTTTTCTTTTTTATATTTTTCTTTACTTGTTTTCTTTTTTTTAATTCTTTTCTTTTTTTTTTCTTTTTGAATGTCTTTTTATCCCCTTTCTCCCCCCTCACAATTTGGGATCTCTTGTCATTTGGTTAAAGATTTCAGAATGACAAATCTCAAGGTTCTAGCCGGGCTTGAAAAATCATGGAAGATATTAGAGAAACCCTCTCAGGAGATATAAAAGCCATTTCTGGAGAAATAAAAGAACTAAAATCTAACCAAGTTGAAATCAAAAAAGCAATTAATGAGGTGCAATAAAATATGGAGGCTCTCATTGCTAGGATAAATGAGGCAGAAGAAAGAATTAGTGGCATATAAGACAAAATGACAGAGAATAAAGAAGCTGAGCAAAAGAGGGACAAACAGCTACTGGACCACGAGGGGAGAATTCGAGAAATAAGTGACACCATAAGATGAAACAACATTAGAATAATTGGGATTCCAGAAGAAGAAGAAAGAGAGAGGGGAACAGAAGGTATAATGGAGAGAATTATTGGCAAGAATTTCCCCAATATGGAAAAGGGAATGAGCATCAAAATTCAGGACGTTCACAGAACACCCCTCAAAATCAATAAGAATAGGCCCACACCCCCATCACCTAATAGTAAAATTTACAAGTCTCAGTAACAAAGATAAAATCTTGAAAGCAGCCCGGGAAAAGAAGTCTGTAACATACAATGGTAAAAATATTAGATTGGCACCTGACTTATCCACAGAGACCTGGCAGGCCAGAAAGAGCTGGCATGATATTTTCAGAGCACTAAACAAGAAAAACATGCAGCCAAGAATACTATATCCATCTAGGCTATATTTGAAAATAGAAGGAGAGATTAAAAGCTTCCAGGACAAACAAAAACTGAAAGAATTGGGACGCCTGGGCGGGTTAGTTGGTTAAGCAGCGGCCTTCCGCTCGGGTCATGATCCCAGGGTCCTGGGATCGAGTCCCACATAGGGCTCCTTGCTTGGCAGGGAGAAAGCTTCTCCCTCTACCTCTGCCTGCCTCTCTGTCTGCCTGTGCTCGCTCCCTCTCTCTCTGTCTGTCTCTGACAAATAAATAAAATCTTTAAAAAAAAAAACTGAAAGAATTTGAAAACACCAAACCAGCTCTACAGGAAATATTGAAAGGGGTCCTATAAGCAAAGAGAGAGCCTACAAGTGGTAGATCAGTAAGTAACATAGACAATATACAGTAACAGTCACCTTACAGGCAATACAATGGCACTAAATTCATATCTCTCAATAGTTACCCTGAATGTTAAGGGGCTAAATGCCCCAATGAAAAGACACAGGGTATCAGAATGGATAAAAAAACAAAACCCATGTATATGTTGCCAACAAGAAACTCATTTTAAGCCCGAAGACACCTCCAGATTTAAAGTGAGGGGGAGGAAAAGAATTTACCATTATAATGGACATCAGAAGAAAGCAGGAGGGCCATACTTACATCAGATCAGTTAGATTTTAAGCCAAAGACTATAATAAGAGATGAGGAAGGACACTATATCATACTCAAAGGGTCTGTCCAACAAGAAGATCTAACAATTTTAAATATCTATGCCCCCAACGTGGGAGCAGCCAACTATATAAACCAATTAATAACAATATCAAAAAAACACATCAACAATAATACAATAATAGTAGGGGACTTTAACACTCCCCTCACTGAAATGGACAGATCATCCAAGCAAAAGACCAGCTAGGAAATAAAGGCCTTAAACGACACACTGGAGCAGATGGACACCACAGATGTATTCAGAACATTTCATCCCAAAGCAACAGAATACACATTCTTCTCTAGTGCACATGGAACATTCTCTAGAATAGATCACATCCTCGGTCCTAAATCAGGACTCACCCAGTCAAAAGATTGGGATCATTCCCTGAATATTTTCAGACCACAATGCTCTGAAGCTAGAACTCAACCACAAGAGGAAGTTTAGAAAGAACCCAAATACATGGAGACTAAACAGCATCCTTCTAAAGAATGAATGGGTCAACCGGGAAATTAAAGAAGAATTGAAAAAAAAATCATGGAAACAAAAGATAATGAAAACACAACAGTTCAAAATCGGTGGGACACAACAAAGGCAGTCCTGAGAGGAAAATATATAGCCGTAAAACCTTTCTCAAGAAACAAGAAAGGTCTCAGGTAAACAACTTTTCCTACACCTAAAGGAGCTGGAGAAAGAATAAGAAAGTAACCCTATGCTCAGCAGGAGAAGAGAAATCATAAAGATCAGAGCAGAAATCAATGAAATAGAAACCAAAAAAACAATAGAGCAAATCAACGAAAATAGGAGCTGGTTCTTTGAAAGAATTAATAAGATTGATAAGCCCCTCGCCAGACTTATCAAAAAGAAAAGAGAAAGGACCCAAATAAATAAAATCATGAATGAAAGAGGAGAGATCACAACTAACACCAAAGAAATACAAACTATTATAAGAACATACTATGAGCAACTCTACGGCAATAAATTTGACAATCTGGAAGAAATGGATGCATTCCTAGAAACATATAAACTACCACAAATGAACCAGGAAGAAATAGAAAGCCTGAATAGACCCATAACCAGTTAGGAGATTGAAACAGTCCTTAAAAATCTCCAAACAAACCAAAGCCCAGGGCCAGACGGCTTGCCAGGGGAATTCTACCAAACATTTATAGAAGAACTAATTCCTATTCTGAAACTGTTCCAAAAATAGAAATGGAAGTAAAATTTCCAAACTCATTTTATGAGGCCAGCATCACCTTGATCCCAAAACCAGACAAGGATCCCATCAAAAAAGAGAGCTATAGACCAATATCCTTGATGAACACAGATGCGAAAATACTCAACAAAATACTAGCCAATAGGATTCAATAGTACATTGAAAGGATTATTCACCACGACCAAGTGGGATTTATTCCAGGGCTTCACGTTTGGTTCAACATCCGCAAATCAATGTGATACAACACATCAATAAAAGAAAGAGCAAGAACCATACGATACTCTCAATAAATACTGAAAAAGCATTTGACAAAGAACAGCATCCCTTCCTGATCAAAACTCTTCAACGTGTAGGGATAGAGGGCACATACCTCAATATCATCAAAGCCATCTATGAAAAACCCACCACAAATATCATTTTCAATGAAGAAAAACTGGAAGCTTTTCCGCTAAGGTCAGGAATATGGCAGGGATGTCCATTATCACCACTGGTATTCAACATAAACCTAGCAGTCCTAGCCTCAGCAATCAGACAACAAAAGGAAATTAAAGGCATCCAAATCACCAAAGAAGAAGTCAAACTATCACTCTTCGCAGATAATATGATACTATATGTTGAAAACCCAAAAGACTCCACTCCAAAACTGCTAGAACTTGTACAGGAATTCAGTAAAGTGTCAGGATATAAAATGAATGCACAGAAATCAGTTTCATTTCTCTACACCAACAACAAGACAGAAGAAAGAGAAATTAAGGAGTCTATCCCATTTACAATTGCACCCAAAACCATAAGATACATAAGAATAAACCTAACCAAAAGGCACAGAATCTATACTCAGAAAACTATAAAGTACTCAAGAAAGATATTGAGGAAGACACAATGAAATGGAAAAATGTTCCATGCTCCTGGATTCGAAGAATAAATATTGTGAAAATGTCTATGCTACCTAAAGCTATCTACACATTTAATGCATTTCCCATCAAAGTCCTATCCATCTTTTTCAAAGAAATGGAACAAATAATTCTAAAATATATATGGAACCAGAAAAGACCACAAATAGCCAAAAGGATATTGAAAAAGAAAGCCAACGTTGGTGGCATCACAATTCTGGACTTCAAGCTCTATTACAAAGATGTCATCATCAAGACAGCATGGTACTGGCACAATAACAGACACATAGATCAATGGAACAGAATATAAAGCCCAGAAATAGATCCTCAACTCTATGGTCAACTAATCTTCGACAAAGCAGGAAAGAATATCCAACGGAAAAAAGACAACCTCTTCAATAAATGGTGTTGGGAAAATTGGACAGCCACATGCAGAAAAATGAAATTGGATCATTTCCTTACACCACACACAAAAATAGACTCAAAATGGATGAAGGACCTCAATGTGTGAAAGGAATCCATCAAAATCCTTGAGGAGAACACAGGCAGCAACCTCTTCGACCTCAGCCAC
>NC_081575.1:23249294-23259727 GCF_022355385.1 Mustela nigripes | reverse complement strand
TTGGGAGAAGGGGGGTGGGGTTATGGACATTGGGGAGGGTATGTGGTTTGGTGAGTGCTGTGAAGTGTGTAAACCTGGCGATTCACAGACCTGTACCCCTGGGGATAATAATATATGTTTATAAAAAATTAAAAATTAAAAAAAAGAATTATGTAGTGTTCTTCTGTATCTCTGACTACAGTATTTTGTTTAAAATCTATTTTATCTGATATGAGAATTGCTATCCCAGCATTCTTTTGAGGCTCTTTGGCATAAAAGATGTTTCTAAATCCCTTTGCTTTCAGTCTGGATGTATATTTAGGTTTCAGATGGGTCTCTTATAGGCAATATAGATGGGCCTTGTTGTTTTTGCCAATCTGCAAATCTGCCGTTTTTTGGGAGCAATTAGTACATTCACATTGTTAATTATTATTGAAATATATGTTTTTATTGACATCATGTTGCCTGAGAAGTCCTTGTTTCTATAGATTGTCTTTGTAAACTTCTGTTCTATGTCACTCTTGGGTTCTTTCTTCTTTTGTAGAACCCCCTTAAATTTCTTGTAATGCCGGCTTGGTGGACACATACTCTTTTAAACCTTGCCAGTCTTGGAAGCTCTTTATCTCTCTATCCATTCTGAATGTGAACCTAGCTGGATAAAGTATTCTTGGTTGTATGTTCATTTCATTTAGTGCCCTGAATACATCTTGCCAGCTCTTTCTGGCTTGCCAGGTTTCTGTGGACAGGACTGTCATTATTCTGATGGTCTTTCCTCTGTATGTAGGGTAGTTCTTCTCCCTAGATTTCCTTAAGACCTCTTGTCTAAAATTATGATTCATGAATTTCACAATTGTTTGGAGGTCTTTTTGAACTTGTTGATTTCGGGTGGTATACTTTTTGCCTCTATGACAGGAACATTTTTGCCTGGTCAGGCAGGTTCTAGACATTTTCAGGCTGCTCAGGAATAGAGTGGTTACTGAAAGGCCAGGCTTGAAATTTGTGGCGATCTGAGCTGAGAGTCCCTTCTTGGACTTGCTGACTATAACCTGATCATTCCTAGCTCCACTTCTTGGGCACTTTATCAGTTCAGGCATCCCCTTATGCTTTCTCGTTCCCCATATACTGAGACCAATACCCTACCTAGAATTTTGCCTTTTCATTTCCAGAGCCACTTTCAGGGAGTCATGTCTCTCACTAAAACAGATATATAAGAGTTCTGATTTTGCTCTCCAGTGTTATATCACTTTCCAAGACCCAGCTTATGGGGGATTCCTCCCCCTTCTGTTTACCTTCTGGTATATCCCCTCAGATTCACAACTCTTCACATTCTACTTTGCAAAAAGCAGTCATTTTCCACTTGTAGAGATTCGGATATGTATTCTTATATCTCAAGCTGATGTCGTCTTTGTTCAAAATGGTTTGATAGATATCCAACTAAAATCCAGGGACTAGTTGAAATGGGCTGTCTAGTCCTCTACAATCTTGCCTCCCTCCCACTGAATCATTCTTTTAAGGTACTGTTGAATTTGAGTTGCTAGTATTTGTTAAGAATTTTTGCATCCCCATTCATCAGAGATATTGGCCTGTAATTTACTTTTTTAGTGGAGTCTTTATTTTGAATCAGGATAATTTTGCTTCTGAAACAGGATAATGCTGGTTTCATATAATTAATTTGGACTTTTTTTCATTTCTTTTCCATTCCCCCCCCTTTTTTGGAAAGAACATAAGAATAATAGGTTTTCTTTCTTTCTTTCTTTCTTTCTTTCTTTCTTTCTTTCTTTCTTTCTTTCTTCCTTTCTTTCTTCCTTTCTTTCTTTCTCCTTTCTTCCTCTCTAACTCTTTTTTTAAATGTTTGGTAGAATTCCCCTGTGAAGCCATCGGACCCTGGACTTCTGGTTTTGGGGAGATTTTTGATTACTGAACCAATTTCTGTGCTGGTTACTGGTCTGTTCAAGTTTCTATTTCTTCCTGTTTTAGTTTTGATAGTTTATAAATTTCTAGGAAGTTGTCCATTTCTTCCAGGTTGCCCAATTGGTTGGCATATAATTTTTCATAGTATTATCTTATAAGTGTTTGTATTTCTGTGGGGTTGGTTGTGATTTCTCCTCTCTCATTTGTGATTTTATTTATTTGATCCCTTATCTTTCCTTTTTGATAAGTCAGGCTAGGGGTTGATGAGTATTATTAATTCTTTCAAAGAACCAGTTCCTGGTTTCATTGACCTGTTCTACTTTGTTTGTTTGTTTGTTTGTTTGTTTCTATATCACTATTTCTGCTCCAATCTTTATTATTTACCTTCTTCTGTTGGCTTTGGGCTTTATATTTTCTTTTTTATCTCCTTCAGGTGTAATTTTAGGTTGTGTATTTGAGACTTTTCTTGCTTCTTTAGGTAGGCCATATTGCTATATACTTTCTTTTGATGACCACTTTTGCTACATCCCCAAGGTTTTGAATAGTAGTGTTTTCACTATCATTTATTTCCATGCATTTTTTAAAATTTCATCTTCGATTTCATGGTTGATCCATTCATTCTTTAGTAAGATATTAAGGCCCATGTATTTGTGGACTTTCAAAGTTTTTCTTGTGTTTGAACTCAAGTATCATAACATTATGGTCTGAAAATAAGCATGGTATGATCTCATTTTTGTGTGTGTGTGTGTATTTTCTGAGGCCTGATTTGTGACTTAGCGTTTATCTATTCTGAAGAATATTCCATGTGCACTTGAAAAGAATGTGTATTCTGCTGCTTTAGGATAAAATATTTTGAATATATCTGCTAAGTCCATCTGGTCCATTGTGTCATTCAAAGTCACTATTTCCTTGTTGATTTTCTACTTAGATGATCTGTTCCTTACTGTAATTAGGGTGTTAAAGTCCCCTACTCTTATTGTATTATAATCAATGAGTTCCTTTATGTTTTCTAGTAATTGTTTTGTATATTTATCTGATCCCATTTTGGGGGCATAAATATTTATAATTTTGAGATCTTGTTGAATAGATACCTTTATTATGATATACTGCCATTTTTCATCTTTCGGTAGACTTTGGTTTGAAATCCAATTTGTCTGATAGAAGTATTGCTACTCCAGTTTTCTTTTGAGACTCATTTGCATGGTAGAAGTTTCTCTATCCCCTCACTTTCCATTTGCTGGTGTCCTTATGTCTAGGATGTGTCTCTAGAGGGCAGTATATTGATGTGTTTTTTGTTTTGTTTTGCTTTTAAATCGATTCTGATTCCTTATGTCCTTTGATAGGAGCATTTAGTACTTTTACATTCATAGTAAATATTGATAGATATGAATATAGTGTCATCATATTACTTTTTTTTTCATTTCTTCTGGAGATTTTCTCTGTTCCTTTCTAGACTTTGTTGCTTTTGGTCATTCTTTCCCATTTAAAGGTCCCCTTTAATATTTTTTGCATGGGTTCTTTAGTGGTCAGGAATTCCTTTAGTTTTTCTTTGCCTGGGAAACTGTTTATCACCCCTTCTTTTCTGAATGATAACCTTGCTGAATATAGTATTCTTGGCTTCATATTTTTCCCATTCAGCACATTGAATACATCATGCCACTCTAATCTGGTATTCTAGGTATCTTTGGAGATATCTACTGCTAACCTGTTTTGTCTTCCCTGATAGGTTAAGAATTTCTTTCCCCTTTCTGTTTTCTGGATTTTTTCTAACTGTATTTTGCATATTTTACTGCAGTATGTCCTGGAGTTGGCTGGCTTTTGTTATTTTGATGGGAGGTCTCTGTGCCCTTATGGATTTGAATATCTTTTTCCTTCCTCAGAGTAGGAAAGTTTTCAACTATAATTTCCTCAAATAAACATTTTGCTTCCTTTCCCACTCTTCTTCTGGGACTCCTATGACATTAATGTTATTATGCTTTATTGATTCACTAAATTACTGAAATCTACATTTGTGATTTAATATTTTTCTTTACCTCTTCTTTTCAGCTTCATTATTTCCCATACTTTTATTTTCTGTATCTCCTGTTCATTCCTCTGCTTCTTCCATCATTTTGGTCTTTATACCCAGTTAGTTTTGAGTTCAGTTATTGCATTTTTCATTTTAACTTGACTAGTTTTTATATATTTTATCTCTGTGGTAAGGGACTCCCTGGTGTCATAGATGGTTTTCTTAAACCCAGCTAGTATCTTTATCTTTGTTGCCTTAAATTCTGAATCAGACATATTGCTTATATCTCTTTTGATTACAACACTGGCCGTGATTTTTTCTTCTTTTTCTTTTGACATGAATTCTTCCATTTTGCATTTTGTCTAGGTCTCTATCTTTTGTGAGTTAGGAAAACCTATTATGTTTCCTGCTCTTGAGAGTAATGGCTTTATGAAGAAGATGTCATAAACTGTCCAGGACCTAGTGCTTCAGAATGTTTCTCTTGTGTATGCTATGTGCCCTCTGCTGCTGTGTTTTGGCTACTCTTTCCCTCTGGCCAGTCTGGCAGAATTTCTCTTTGCCTGAAGGGGTGACTGTTTGGACATTGGCCATAGTGTGGCAAGTTTTAACTAGGTGTGCTCTGCTTGGCTTGTCAAAAGAGACCTGGTGCTATTTCTCTGAAGAACTCTGTGGTCATTAGATGTTGTTCATGCAGGGGGTTTGTACTGGGTGTTTTGTGGGAGGAGTCTAATGTTTTCAGGTACACCTGCCTTAGAAAAAACAGCACATGTTGAACGAGTGGCGGGGGGGAGCTTGGTGTAAGAGGCTTGTCCACTGGTGTTGGTGTCATGCTGCTTATTGAAGTTAGTTTATGCTGTGGAGCAAGTGAGAGAAATGGCACCAGCCCCCTCCCTTCATCCTTGGAGAGGAGAGTTTCCACTTGCTGCTGTCCAGGAAATCTTCCCAGAAGAGTGAAAACATTTCCCCAATGTGTCCCAGGTGTCTCTCAGATCCATGACTTCACCCTGTTTGCATCTGGGCTGTTTGACTGCCTGGTAGTGCTGTGCACCTATATTTTATTTCAGGCAGGCTGGCTAAGTTTAAAAACTCCAAAGTTTAGGAACCTGGTGTGGTGGGGACCCACACTGATCCTCTAAGGGAGGTCTCACTGCCCTGGGACTGATGCAGTTTTGTCACAGAAAGGGAGGTGCACCAACCTACTCGAGCATGAAATTTTTAGTAAAGCACTGCAAAGAGCCAGTGTTTAGATTAGCTGGTCTCAGCAGGTGTCTCTGCACCTATGCTGACAGACAAGGGAGGGTAATGGTATCTTCAGGCTCTTCTTTCCTTCAGAGAGTGGATGCCATCTCTTCTAGTTGTGCTCTATGAAGGGGGAACCATCTATCCCAGTGCCTCCCAGGGTATCCTCAGATTGTACTTTCTGCTCCTGGGCTTTTTGCCATCCCTGTCCACAAGAGCACTTCAGCACCCTCAGGACTCCACACCAACCATGCAGCAGACCTTTAAAACTCCAGTCTTTTAGCCCTGCTGATTGTGAAAACTCACAAAAATCAGCACTGCTCATTTTCCCAGTCAGTGGCTTTGAGGAAAGTGTTTCCTTTTTTCATTGTGTGATCCCCTGTGTGTTCTCCTCTCTCTCCCCAATCCGGCCTTTCTCTCACCTCATTTTGTGACCAGAGCCCTCTCTCTTCCACTACACCCATGATCACTTTCTCCCCCAAATCATGTCTCTGCACTTCCTACCTTCCATTATGAGGCTTCTCCTTTCTATTCATGTAGTTTTTTTTTTTCTATGTCTGTCCTCAGATTGATTTCTTGGGTATTCAGAATAATTTGATATTTATCTAGCTGGGGGACAAGGCAAGCCTAGGGCCCTCTTACTACTCCACCATCTTACCTCCTCCCCCTGTGTTGATATTCTTGATTATGTCCCACAAGTCTCTGCAGCTCTACTCACTTTTTATTCTTTTGGCCTTCTTTACTTCAGACTAGAATATATTTATTGATCAATGTTCTTACTCACTGGTTCTTTCTTCTGGCATATCAAATCCGTTAAACTCAACAAGTGAAATTTCCAGCTCATGTATTACACACTTCAACTACAGAATTTCTATTTGATTGGCTATAATAATTTCTACTTTTATTAATGTTTTCTTTTAGGTTATTAATCAGTCAGACTTATTGAATTTTTGGACTATTTTAGCTCTTATTTGATGACTTCTCAAAGATTTAAATATGCATCATTTATTCACATAATGTATATAGTTTTAATACTGACTTACCTCCAAAAAATACAAGAATATTGCACAAGTATATTTCTGTTTAAACCTAATTTTTAGTACTATTGTCACCAAATATGATTTAAGTATATTAAATGGTATGAATTATAAAACCTTCAATACAATGTTTTGCTTGAAATTGTCATATAACTCTTATTATATTAATATAAAGATAACAAAATATTTTTGTTATATACTATATTAATCCACATATTTGTCATTTCCAGTGACCTTTATTCATGTATATCTCAGTTGCCACCTATGATCTTCTGGGAATTTTTGTTGTCATTGTTCTTGTAGGTAGCTGTTTGAACCAGTTACTAAATTATTTCTACCTTATAGTGGGCAACAGCTGCTATCTCTTGTAGCTTTTACCTGATGAGCTTTTCTTTTTTTTAAATATTTTATTTATTTATTTGACAGAGAGAGATCACAAGTAGCAGAGAGGCAGGCAGAGAGAGAAAGGGGTAAGCAGGCTCCCTGCTGAGTAGAGAGCATGATGTGGGGCTTGATCTCATGACCCTGAAATCATGACCTGAGCTGAAAGCAGAGGCTTAACCCAATGGGTTGCTCAGGCACCCATACCTGATGTATTTTTTAACATGGTTCTCTGGGTTCTCCTCTGAAATTGTAGTTTGTTGCTAGACCAAAACTCTGGACAGGGTTCATAGGCAGATTTCACAGGTAATCTCTGTAGTGTCCTTGCTTCTGGGTATTCTTTAAATTTCCAGTTGATTGACCATACTTGGGCTCTATCATCTAATACCCTAAGTCAAATAAGACTTCCTTTTATGCTTTCCAAGGTAGCCTTCATTGGGAGGAATCCATACAGTTGAGAAAGGAGCAGCTTCAAAAAACTCATCCAGTGCAGCTGTATCTTTCAATGCAAAACACCTTTCTGGCCCCTGTTAGGTGTTATGTTCTGTTTTGTTTTGTTTATTTCTTTGTGCTGTGTCACTTGTGCTTTGCCATGCACATGTGTAGTTTAGTAGACAGCTAAGAGTTACAGTAAGATTTTGGGTCTCATTCCTTCTCATGTCTTTTGCTTCCAGAATTTCTTTCTTTTTTTTTTTTTTTTTTTTTTCGAGAGAGCCCAAGGCAGGGCTTGATCCCAGGACCCTGAGCCAAAGACAGAGGCTTAACCCACTGAGCCATCCAGGCGCCCCTTCTTCCGGAATCTCTGTATTTAATTTATGGCTTATTATCCAGTCCTAACATCTGTTCTGTTGTTTATCAAACTAGTAGAGCTATTATTTTCTGCCCAACCATTTTCTGTTTGGGTAACTGCCTGAGCCAAGAAGAGTAAAATTCACATTTCTTTTCTCTTGCATATACAGTTTTTCAAGAAGAAACTGTCCTCTGACTTTGCTCTGCTTTGGATGTTTTCTAGTACTTTAAAATAGTTGATTTTTATTATTAGTCCAGGTTTTATCACTATTTGTACACAACCACTTCACTCCTCTTCTATTATAGAAATTCTCTCCAAGAAATGTTTCAGAAAAAAGTATATGTGTGCAAACATTTAACTGTAGCATTATGTATTCATGAAATTTGAATAGTAAAGTAACTTATGACATATTATATCAATGTAATTCTATGTACTTAATGAGGTGGTAATTATGAAGGTTATGCAAAAGTAGAAAATGGGTTTTATGTCAATATCAGATGATTAGAGAAAAATAAATAATTATATCTTCATGCATACATGTTGACAATAGGTAGTAGAGCATGTGGAAACAGAATCATTCATTTTTAATGTAGAATTATGAAAAGTTTCTTTCTTATCTATTCATTAATTCAACACCTATGGTGAGTACTATTAAATAACAATGTACGTGTATAGCTAAAACAAAAACATAACCATTCTCATAGAACTTCAAATATTACATAAATGCATATACAAGCAAAAATAATTTTATAATTGACAAACTTTACAATGAATAAGATGTACAGTATGCATTTTGAATAGAAATAAACAGATATTAAGTTTTTGACTCAATTTTTTTCTATTTTAAACTATTAATTTTTTGATCAAATAGTACACATTTATTTTAGAAAAAAAATACATATTTAAAGAATAGGTATGGGGTAGCTGGGTGGTTCAGCCAGTTAAGTGGTCAACCCTTGGTTTAAGCTCAGGTCATGATCCCAGGGTCTGGGGGTGGAGCCCCACGTCAGGCTCCTTTCTCTCTCCCTCTGTCCCCCCACACTCATATTATCTCTCTTTCTCTAAAATAATAAATAAATAAATATTTAAAAAATAAAGAGTAGGTATATCTTTAGCTGACTTTTGAAGGAAGTTTAGACTTTATCAAGTTGATTCTGAGTTGGAAAGCAGAGATAATTTGGGGTCTGTATTTATGTATTGTATTAAATTTTATAATGAAAAAAACATTTAAGCCTTTGTGCTATAATATAGAATTTCATATACTACAACTTTGATATCACAAAGCAGACCTCCCATTCATGGCTTTTGCCTTCTACACATTTACAACTTAACAGTGCTGATGAGTGAAAGTGGTGTGAGGCATAACTTACAGAAATTCCAGTATTTGGAAATCAAAACACATGTAATACAGATATATAGATAGGTATAGGTATAGAAATAGATGATATAGATATAGATACAGATATATTCTGTTAGATGTGTCCCTTGAATTATCTAAGCCTTGAGCTATGGATTCATCAAAGAAGATAGCCTTAAGAACAAGTTGATTCTGAAAATATTAACTTAGAAACAAAGTAGAATTCTACAGCTTGTATTATAGATATTAACATGCATTTTCTATTTTTCCACCCTTTTTTTTATGTTGGGCTCCTTGAAGGTGAGGATTATATTGGATTCTTTTATTCTGTACAAAGTTTTTGCACAATGCCTTAAACATAAGTACATTCAATAAATGTTTTATTAAAAAATCTAAAACTGGAAGATACATATCTAGAAATACATGAAACAAAGAATCTTTTATTTTTAATTCACTTGAAAATGTAATCCAAAATATTTAGAATAATTTTAACATCAATCACCATCTAACATGCTGTTTTCTTCTCTCCCTTTCACCTCTATTTTCATTTTAAACCATAGCTAAATGTTTTATCTTGCAAACTGTACATATGCAATGAGAATTGGGAGAATTTAGTATAGCTGACACTAAAAGAAGCAATGAGGGCATGTTTGAAATAAATCTAAAGTTAGTAGATTCTTACCCAATTCAACACATCTTTCAAAGCTGCTTAAAAGGAAAATCCATCCCTAGCTCTTTATGCATTTGTACAGCATCAATTGCCTTGATAGAGGGAAAACTTAAAAAAATATATATTCTAAGCTGAGAATAAAAGCTAGACCAGTTGGCTCCAAGACTACAAAATAAAGCATAAACTTTTAAAAGTATTTCACAGATTACTTAGTTTAACCTCAACCTTGAATGATTAGTGTAACATAGGTCACTCTGGGTATAAGCTATATACAGTTATAAGTTAACAAGTATTTACTAAGCCTTAATAAACATGAAGTTCAGTGTTAGGTGCTTATATTTTGACAATCATAACTAGTATTAGGATCAAATTTGGTTATAATTATCCATAAAATACTGACCTTAATAAAATATAGTCAGTATAAAATCAGAAATAAATAACAGTTACTTCACTCATATTATTTACTACAGAAATCCCTAGAGATATGGCTCAACTGAAAGCCATATTTAGAATAATTCTTCTAATTGCCAAAAAGTGCTCTAAGCCATTGACAAGCATTAATTTATTTAACCATCAAAATAATCCTGAAAGCCATGTACTATGATTATCTTCACTTTACAAATGAGGAAATAATTGTGAAGACTTTTTCATTTACCTTTTAAAAATATAGAATTACATAGGGGTGCCTCAGTGGCTCAGTGGGTTAAACCTCTGCCTTTGGCTCAGGTCATGATTTCAGGGTCCTGGGATTGTGTCCTGCATTGGGCTCTCTGCTCAGCAGGGAGCCTGCTTCTCTCTCTCTTTCTCTCTCTGCCTGCCACTCTGCTTACTTGTGATCTCTCTCTGTCAAATAAATAAACAAAATCTTCAAAAAAATGAGGAAACTGAGGTTTATAGAGGTTAATATGTTGCCAAGTCATTTAACTCTAGAGAAACCTTTTTTTTTTCCTTTTCTTTCTTTCTTTCTTTCCTTCCTTCCTTCCTTCCTTCCTTCCTTCCTTCCTTCCTTCTTTCTTTCTTTCTTTCTTTCTTTCTTTCTTTCTTTCTTTCTTTCTTTCTTT
>NC_081575.1:23245806-23249284 GCF_022355385.1 Mustela nigripes | reverse complement strand
AAGTAAACCAGCTCCAGGGTCAATGATTTCAATCATTCTGCAGCTCACCAGTTATGGAAGTTTTGGGACCCAGTTACATAGATGACAACATGAAGGTTATTTTCTAAATGCATTCAAGCACCATTTAAAAATATTTTAATTTAAGAGAAACCAAATTTAAGTTCATGTCTGTATGTGTGTATGAAAAATCAAAAGAAAACATAACTTTTTTTTTTAGATTTTATTTATTTATTTGACAGAGAGAAATCACAAGTAGTTGGAGAGACAGGCAGAGAGAGAGAGGGAAGCAGGCTCCCCACTGAGCAGAGAGCCCGATGCGGGACTCGATCCCAGGACCCTGAGATCATGACCTGAGCCGAAGGCAGCGGCTTAACCCACTGAGCCACCCAGGCGCCCCAAAAGAAAACATAACTTTAATAAAGTCACTTTTAATGAGATTTGTATAAAGTTTATTAAAAATAGTATTGCCCATTTACATTACTTTCCTGATTTAAAAAAAAAAAAACAACTCTCAGAATGTTGTAACGATTCCATCACTAGTGTTGTATCTAAATATCTATTTCTCACTCATTCCATAGAGCTGTTGAATGTTGAATGTACTATATTCCAGTGGCTGGGAATATAAAAGATTCAGAGCCTAGAGGGAGGAACTAAAGGAAACAGGTAACTAAAATGCATTTCAGTGAATGTTAAAGAGACCCTGAAGCTGTTCTGTTGGCAGAAAACTGCTTTGTGATTATTATTGTTCTTTAATACATTTTTAAAATTTATAACAATTATTTATTATTTATTTATTTATTTTCATTAACATATAATGTATTATTTATTTCAGAGATACAGGGCTGTGAATTATCAGTCTTTAACAATTCACAACACTCACCATAGCACATACCCTCCCCAGTGTCCATAACCCAGCCACCCTATCCCTCTCCCTGCCCAGCAACCCTCAGTTTGCGTTCTGATTAAGAATATCTTATGGTATGTCTCCCTTCCTTGTCTCATCTTGTTTCATTTTTCCTTCCCTTCCTCCCACAACCCTCCACATTGCCTCTCAAATTCCTCATATCAGAGAGATCAAATGATAATTGTCTTTCTTTGATTGATTTATTTTACTTAGCATAATATCCTCTAGTTCCATCCATGTTATTACAAGAGTTCATGTTTTTTGATGGCTGCATAGTATTCCATTGTGTTTATATACCAAATCTTCTTTATCCACTCACCTACTGATGGAAATCTAGGCTCTTTCCATAATTTGGCTATTGTGGACATTGTTGATATAAACAAACAGGTGCACATGCCCCTTCGGATCACTACATTTGTATCTTTAGGGTAAATACCAAGTAGTATGATTACTGGGTCGTAAGATGGCTCTATTTTCAACCTTTTGAGGAACCTCCACAGTGTTTTCCAGAGTGGCTGCACCAGCTTGCATTCCCACCAACAATGTAGGAGGGTTCCCTTTCTCCTCATTGTTGCCAACACCTGCCATTTCCTGACTTGCTAATTTAAGCCATTCTGACTGGTGTGAGGTGGTACCTCACTGTGGTTTTGATTTGCATTTCTCTGATGCTGAGTGATGCTGAGCACTTTTTCAAGTGTCTCTTAGCCATTTGGATGTCTTTTTTTGCAGAAATGTCTGTTCATGTCTTCTGCCGATTTCTTCTTTGATTATTTGTTCTTTGGATGTAGACTTTGATAAGTTCTTTATAGATCTTGGATACTAGCCCTTTATCTGATATGTCATTTGCAAAAATCTCCCATTCTGGCAGTTGTCTTTTGGTTTTGTTGACTGTTTCCTTTGTTGTGCAAAAGCTTTTGTTCTTAATAAAGCCCCAATAGTTCATTTCCCCCCTTGCTTCTCTTGCTTTTGGTGATGTTTCTAGGAAGAAGTTGCTGTGGGTGAGGGTGAAGAGGTTGATGCCTGTGTTCTCCTCAAGGACTTTTATAGAGTTCCTCTCTCACATTGAGGTCTTTCATCCATTTTGAGTCTATTTTTGTTTGTGGTTTAAGGAAATGGCCCAATTTCATTTTTAAAATTTAGAATATGGCATCATTGCAAACATTGTAGAGAGACTTTCTATACATATAGATAGATAGGTAGATAGATAGATAGATGAAGAGAAAAATATATCTATCATCTATACACACACACACACACACACACACAGTGTCTTATTAATACTATCACACATTAATATAGCACGTTTTTAACACTTAATGAACCAATATTGATACATGATTATTACCTGAACCTTTAGGTGGTCTAGAAAGTCTTTAGAGTAGAATTTTGACCTGAACTTTAAAAGTTTAGTAAAAAGGTATTTTATGATAAAAAGGGATTTTATGAGCCTCCAAAAGGTACTCCATGTACAGAGGAAACCTCATTAAAAGTCATAGATGTCTAAAAGTACATGGTATCCTTGGAAAAGCAATAATTCTGTGTAGCTGCTTGCGGAGGTGATTGGGGTCAGAATGACTGGAAAGATAAATTGAAGTTTATTTTTGTGAAAAGATTTCTACTTTAGCTTTCCTCTTGAAATCTTTAGAAATATAAATCAATAACAATGAAGAATTATTAGAAGTGAATATATACAAACTTAAAGTTAGCTAATGAACAGCATTAAAAAGAAGAAAATGTTTTCTAAGTGGAATTTATCTTATTAGAATTGAGGGTCAGTACTATCACTTTCTAGTAACATATGAAAAGAGCAAATGAAATAGCAAAAAGATGGAGACTCTATAACTGCTAAAGGAATACTGAAGAAAACTCTTCCATGATGGCAGCTTTGTGACAGTTACAGTTCAGAGTGGTTATTAATCATGGGATTTATCATTAGAGGCAGTCACTCTTGATACATATACATATTTATAAAAGACATATTTAAAAGACCTAATAAGTCATTTCTATCACTATTAATTTAAATCCTTGTGTTAGTCTACTAGAGCTATTATAACATAATATCATAAGCTGTGTGGATTAATCAACAGATATTTATTTATTTATTATTTATTTATTTTAATATAAATTCAATTTAATGTATAGTGTATTATTAGTTTCAAGGATAATATTTAGTGATTCACCAGTTGCATATAACATCCAGCGCCCTATTTTTTGTGAATTTATTTATTTTCAGCATAACAGTATCTTTATTTTTTCACCACACACAGTGCTCCATGCAATCCGTGCCCTCTATAATACCCACCACCTGGTACCCCAAACTCCCACCCCCCAGCTACTTCAAACCCCTCAGATTGTATTTCAGAGTCCATAGTCTCTCATGATTCACCTCCCCTTCCAATTTACGCCAACCCCCTTCTCTCTAACTCCCCATGTCCTAATTGCTTTTAGTTATGCTCCACAAATAAGTGAAACCATATGATAATTGACTCTCTCTGCTTGACTTCTTTCACTCAGCATAATCTCTTCCAGTCCTGTCCATGTTGCTACAAAAGTTGGGTATTTGTCCTTTCTGAT
>NC_081575.1:23228720-23235806 GCF_022355385.1 Mustela nigripes | reverse complement strand
TTTTGATCACTGCTTCAATCTCATTACTAGATATCGATCTATTCAGGTTGTCGATTTCTTCCTGGTTCAATTTTGGGAGTTTAGAGTTTTACAGGAATGCATCCATTCATCAAGGTTCCTAAGATTATAGGCATATAGCTGTTGATAATAACTTCTGATGATTGTTTCTACTTCCTTGGTGTTAGTTGTGATCTCTCCCTTTTCATTCATAATTTTATGAATTTGGGCCTTCTCTCTTTTCTTTTGGATTAATGTGGCCAGTGGCTTATCAATCTTGTTGATTCATTCAAAAAACCAACTTCTAGTTTCATTGATACGTTCTACTGTATCTTTGGTTTCTACCTCATTGATCCCAGCTCTAATCTTGATGATTTCCCTTCTTATGTGTCGAGTTGGTTTGATTTGTTGTTGATTCTCCAGTTCTTTAAGGTGTCGAGAAAGCTGCTGTGTTCTGGATTTTTCTTTTTTTTTTTTTGAGGGAGGCTTGGATGGCTATGTATTTCCCCCTTAGGACCGCCTTTGCTGTGTCCCATAGGTTTTGGACCAAAGTGTCTTCATTCTCATTGGTTTCCATGAATTGTTTCAGTTCTTTTTTGATATCCTTGTTGATCCAAGCATTCTTAAGCAAGGTGGCCTTTAGTTTCCAGTTGTTTGAGTTCCTTCTGAACTTTTCCTTGTGATTAAGCTCCAGTTTCAAAGCAGTGTTATCTGAGAATATGCAGGGAATAATCTCAGTCTTTTGGTATCGGTTGAGTCCTGATTTGTGACCCAGTATGTGGTCTATTCTTGAGAAGGTTCCATGTGCACTTGAGAAGAATGAGTATTCTGTTGTTTTAGCATGGAATGTTCTGTATATATCTAGGAGGTCCATCTGGTCCCATGTGTCATTCAATGCTCTTGTTTCTTTATTGATTTTCTGCTTCAATGATCTGTCTACTTCTGAGAGAGGCATTTTAAGATCTCCAATGATTAGTGTATTCATATCAATATGACTCTTTATCTTGATTAACAGTTGTCTTGTGTAGTTGGCTGCTCCCATACAGGAGGCATAGATATTTCCAATTGTTAGATCATCTTGGTGGATAGTCCCTTTAAGGATTATAGTGTCCTTCTTTATCTCTGACTACAGTCTTTAGTTTAAAATCTAATTTATCTGATATGAGAATCGCTACCCCAGCCTTCTTTTGAGGCCCATTGGCATGAAAAATGCTTCTCCATCCCTTCACTTTCAGTCTGGGTGTATCTTTAGGTTCAAAATGGGTCTCTTGTAAACAACATATGAATGGGTCCTGTCGTTTTATCCAATCTGCAACCCTGTGCTGTTTTATGGGTGCATTTAGGCCATTCACATTGAGAGTGATTATTGATAGATACGTTTTTATTGACATTGAGTTACCTTTGAAGTCTTTCTTTCTGTATATTGCCTCTATATTTCTGTTCAATGCTATTCTTAGGACTTTACTCTCTTATAGAACCCCCCCCTTAATATTTCCTACAGTGTCAGGTTGATGGTTGCATAGTCTTTTAAGCCTTGCGTGTCTTGGAAACTCTTTATCTCTCCATCCATTTTGAATGTCAGTCTTGCTGGATAATGTATTCTTGGATGCATGTTCTTCTCATTTAGTGCCCTGAATATATTTTTCCAGCCTTTCTGGCTTGCCAGGTCTCTGTGGACAGGTCTGATATTATTCTGATGGGATTTTCTCTGTAAGTAAGGAGCCTTTTTGCCCTAGCACCTTTCAAGAGATTATACCTACAATTATAATTCCTCAATTTGACTATCAGGTGTCGTGATGTTTTTTGGGAATGTATAATCTTGGGTGGAGACCATTCAGCCTCTAGTACATGAACGCTGGTTCCATTTGCAAAATTGGAAAAATTTTCATGAAGGACTTGTTCCACTATATCTTCTTGACTTCTTTCTTTTTCCTCTCTTTCAGGGATTCCAATAGTTCTGATGTTGTAACTTTTCATGGCATCATTTATTTCCCTTATTCTGTTTTTGTGGTTTCTAAGCTGTTTGTTCCAGGCTTCCTCCTGATCCTTTCTCTCTATCTGTTTGTCCTCCAGATCACTAATTCTATCTTCTGTCTCAGTTACCCTAGCTTTGAGAGAGTTTAGATTAGATTGGAACTCATTGACATCATTGTGAACCTCCTTCCTGGTAGCTTTAAGCTCCGCCCTAACATTGTGAACATCCTGTCTGGTCGCTTTCAGTTCGGCCCTAATCAATTCTGTTTGGTCATCCATGGCTTTCTCCAACATAGCTATTGCCTGGATAATTGTTAGCCTGAATTCTCTTTCCGATATATTGTCTATGTTGATATCCGTTAGCTCTGTTGCAGAAAGTCCATCCTCTGTATTTTTCTTCTGTTGGGCATTCCTCCTCCTAGTCATTTTGGTGGGAGATGACTGAACAGATGTAGCTGGATGTAGCAACTGTGGTGCAGTCAAGGTGCACCTTGGAACACTGCTGAGCAATCAGGATTCCCTACCCAAACGAGAGACAAAAGAAAAGAAAAAGAAAAAGAAAAAGAAAAATGAGATAGAGAGAGAGACAGGAAAGAAAGGGAAGATGAAAGAGGAGGTTCAGACCAAATGGGCCCCAAGGTAAGATTTATGAAGTAAACAAACAAAAACAGACAAACAAAAAGACATAAAATTATATGACAAGAGAAAAAATATATATATGCAAGTAAAGGAAGAACCTCGTCAAAAAGAACCCCAAGTGTAAGATTTATATACTATCAGGACAAACACAAAAACACAGAAACACTTGTGGAAGAAAAAGATGGGAGAGTGGTTATAAATTCTCAGTGTGTGCAAGGATGGTTGTTTTGATTCTTCCTGGATGTATCTTGATATCTTTGTTAATGGACTCAACTTTCCTAAGATAAAGGGGGATTAAAAATTCGTTTACCTATAGGGGTAGTCTTGATTGGGGAAAAGGGATTACTTTGAAGTTTAACTCTATATGAATATTAGAAGATGAAAATAAAAAGGAATAAACTAGACTAAACTAAAATTTTTTAAAGGGACGCCTGGGTGGCTCAGTTGGTTGGACGACTGCCTTCGGCTCAGGTCGTGATCCTGGAGTCCCGGGATCGAGTCCCGCATCGGACTCCCAGCTCCATGGGGAGTCTGCTTCTCCCTCTGACCTTCTGCTCGTTCATGCTCTCTCTCACTGTCTCTCTATCAAGTAAATAAATAAAATCTTTAAAGAAAAATAAAATAAAATAAAATTTTTTAAAAAAGAAGTAATTCAAAATATAGAAATGCAAAAGAAAAACATAGGTGTATGTATCAAAAAGTTCAGGATGGAAGGTTATTATGGAATTTGATGTACTGGATAGCTTGCTGTGATGGTTATTAGGTTAAAAATTTATCTATCTATATATCTATATATATATATATAAATAAACCAGAATAGTGGGAATGAATGAAAATAAAAGTTTTCCTATGAAGTAGTGTTTGTTCTCTTGTAATCCTTTTTTTCCTCTCTCTCTTTTTTTTTTCTTTCTTGGTTTGTTTTCTGGGGGAGGGGCCTGCCACGTGGCTTTTCAGTCAATGATGTTCCCTGACTTAAGTCCTCCCGCCCCCTGAAGGGGGTGGGCTCTGAGGAAACTGTTTTTTTTTTTTTTTTTCAGGCTTTTGTTCTCTGGCGGTTTTTATGTTTGTTCACTTTTTTTTTTCTCACTTTGACCGCTTTTGATGTTTTTTGTAGTTTTAGAGGAAAACAAACTGCACCCTGATATCCCTCTCAGAGAGAAGCCTCAGTCTGGCTGCAGAGCCCAAATAAGTTCCCCCTTGGCCACTGGCAGAGCAGCTTCCAAGTCGCAGTCCCTGGGGATGCAGGATCTTTTGCTTGTACCCAAAACCGTGGCAGCTGCGGCTTTGGGCACCTCCAGATGCTAGAGAGTTTCCAAGTAGCAATCGCACACTGAGATTTTCCTGCTGGCCTGGGCTGGGAGTGCCTGGTCTTTCTTGGTCTAAGAGCGCCCGGCTTGCACGCACCTATTTCAGGGGAGGCTAAGGTTCGCGGGCGGGTCTCAGGCTCTGAGAAGGGGCGCAGGTCCGAGAGCACCAGGCTGGACCTTCGCGCACCTCTCTAGGGGGAAGAGTTTGGTGCAGGCTCTGAAACAGTGGTGCGTATCAAAGGGCACCCGCTGGGCCTTTATACCTCTCTCAGGGGATTATCTCAGGCTCTATAGTAGGGCTTCCGCGTTCTGCCGCCTGGTGTGGCTCCCATCCCCTCACAGGAAACGGACCCCACGGGTTCTCGGCCGCACTGGCCCCTTAGGGAACAAGAGCTGGTTTCTCTGCTGCACTCTCTCTGCCTCAGCACCACGGAAGGCTATCCTGGGACCGGGGACTTAAGCCCCTGTCCCTAGCCATCCTGATTCCCACAATTTCCCCCCGAGATCCTTTGCTCTTTTGGAGTGCTTTCAACCAGTCTCCAAGTTAATGCTGGTCCCCAGACGCAGGGCACTCTCACTCATATTGGGGTATTACTTTCCAACCGGTCGCCTCTGGTGGCTCCCACCCACTTTTGTTTACCTTCTGATATCAGTCCGCCGTACCCACTCTGCTTTACCTGCCCACTGGCTTCTTCTCCCCCTGTAGAGATCCAGACGTGTATGATTCTGATCTCAGGCTGATTTTATGGGTGACTGGAGTTCTTTGGTAGATAATCAGCTCACTTTGGGGTAAAAGTTGAAAAGGCACCTTCTCCTACTTCCCCACCATCTTGTCCCCCCCTAAACTACTTTTTAAATATAATGATGCAGAAGATGGTGGAGAAGGAGCAGGCTGAGATTACATCAGATAGCAGGAGATCAGCTAGATAGCTTATCTAAACATTGTAAAAACCTACAAATCCAACCGGAGATCGAAGAGAAGAAGAACAGCAAGTCTTGAAACAAAATCAGTCACTTTCTGAAAGGTAGGACTGGCAAAGAAGTGAATCCCAAGTGACGGGAAGATAAACCATGGGGGCGGGGGTAGCTCCTGGAAAGCGGCAGAGCAATGGAGCACTAAATCAGGACTTTTTAAAGTCTGTTCTGCTGAGGGACATTGCTCCAGTGGCTAAACCAGGGTGAAGCCCATGGGGGGTAATCAGGGCCCCAGGTCCCACATGGTCACAGAAGGATCAAGGGTGTCTGAGTGTCGCAGAGCTTGCAGGTATTAGAATGGGAAAGCTGGCTACAGAGACAGAGCTGAGGAGTGAGCTCTCAGCTCAGAGTTACCTTGAACTGGTCGCAGGCTGGGTGAGGTCAGAGTGCAGCTGGAGGCCAGGGAGATGGGAGTGATTGGGCACTATTCTCTGGGGGTGCACTGAGGAGTGGGGCCCCAAGCTCTCAGCTCCTCTTGACTGGAGACTGGGAAGCCAACATTTTAATTCCCATCCTCCAGAACTCTACATAAAGAATTCAGGGAAAAAAAGCTCCTGAAAGCAAACCCGAGCGGATTACTCAGCCCAAACCCTGGTAAGGGCAGTGCAATTCCGCCTGGGGCAAAGACACTTGAGAATCACTACAACAGGCCCCTCCCCCAGAAGATCAACAAGAAATTCAGCCAGGACCAAGTTCACCTACCAAGGAGTGCAGGTTCAATACCAAGGAGAGCAGCGGAATTCCAGAGGAGGAGAAAGCAAAGCATGAAACCCATGGATTTCTCCCCATGATTCTTTAGTCTTGCAGTTCATTTCATTTTTTTTTTCAATTTTTTTCTTCTTTTGCTAATTTTTGTAACTTTTACCCTTTTCTTTTTTAATGTTTTTTAACTAGTTTATCTAATATATATATATATATATTTCTTTTTTATATTTTTCTTTATTTGTTATCTTTTTTTAATTGTTTCTTTTCTTTTTCTGAACATCTTTTTATCCCCTTTCTCTCCCGGCCCCATGATTTGGGGTCTCTTCTGATTTGGTTAAAGCGTATTTTCCTGGGGTCTTTGCCACCCTATTAGTATTTTACTTGCTCCTTCCAATAGTATTATATGGACATAATGACAAGGTGGAAAAATTCACCACGAAAAAAGAACAAGAGGCAGTACCAAAGGCTAGGGACCTAATCAATACAGACATTGGAAATATGTAAGATCCAGAGTTCAGAATGACAATTCTCAAGGTTCTAGACAGGCTCAAAAAAGGCATGGAAGATATTAGAGAAACCCTCTCGGGAGATATAAAAGCCCTTTCTCGAGAAATAGAAGAACTTTGAAATTAAAAAAACTATTAATGAAGTGCAATAAAAAATGGAGGCTCTCACTGCTAGGATAAATGAGGCAGAATAAAGAATTAGTGATATAGAGGACCAAATGACAGAGAATATAGAAGCTGAGCAAAAGGGGGACAAACAGCTACTGGACTATGAGGGGAGAATTTGAGAGATAAGTGACACCATAAAATGAAACAACATTAGAATGATTGGGATTCCAGAAGAAAAAGAAAGAGAGAGAAGAGCAGAAGGTATATTGGAGAGAATTATTGGAGAGAATTTCCCTAATATAGCAAAGGGAACAAGCATCAAAATTCAGGAGGTTCAGAGAACGCCCCTCAAAATCAACAAGATTAGGTCCACACCCCATTACCTAACAGTAAAATTTACAAGTCTTAGTGACAAAGAGAAAATCCTGAAAGCAGCCTTGGACAAGAAGTCTGTAACATTCAATGTTAAAAACATTATATTGGCAGCAGACTTATCCACAGAGACCTGGCAGGCCAGAAAGAACTGGCATGATATATTCAGAGTACTAAACGAGAAAAACATGCAGCCAAGAATACTATACCAGCTATGCTATCATTGAAAATAGAAGGAGAGATAAAAAGCTTCCAGGACAAACAAAAACTGAAAGAATTTGCAAACACCAAACCAACTCTTCAGGAAATATTGAAAGGGGTCCTCTAAGCAAAAAGCGAACCTAAAAGTAGTAGATCAAAAAGGAACAGAGAAAATATACAGTAACAGTCACCTTACAGGCAATACAATGGCACTAAATTCATATCTCTCAATAGTTACCCTGAATGTTAATGGGCTAAATACCCCTGTCAAAAGAAACAGGGTATCAGAATGGATAAAAAAA
>NC_081575.1:23192463-23228620 GCF_022355385.1 Mustela nigripes | reverse complement strand
AATAACAACATCAAAGAAACACATCAACAATAATACAATAATAGTAGGGGACTTTAACACTCCCCTCACTGAAGTGGAGAAATCATCTAAGCAAAAGATCCACAAGGAAATAAAGGCCTTAAATGACACACTGGGCCAGATGGACATCACAGATATATTCAGAACATTTCATCCCAAAGCAACAGAATACACATTCTTCTCTAGTGCACATGAAACATTCTCCAGAATAGATTACACCCTGGGTCCTAAATCAGGTCCCAACCAGTATGAAAAGATTGGGATCATTCCCTGCATAGTTTCAGACCACAGTGCTCTGAAGCTAGAACTCAACCAGAAGAGGAAATTTGGAAAGAACCTAAATACATGGAGACTAAACAGCTGTCAAGGATGTGGAGAAAGGGGAACCCTCTTACACTGTTGGTGGGAATGCAAGCTGGTGCTTGCATTTCTGCTCTGGAAAACAGCATGGAGTTTCTTCAAAATGTTGAAAATAGAACTACCCTATGACCCAGCAATTGCACTACTGGGTATTTACCCTAAAGATACAAACATAGTGATCCAAAGGGGCACATGCACCCGAATGTTTATAGCAGCAATGTCCACAATAGCCAAACTATGGAAAGAACCTAGATGTCCATCAACAGATGAATGGATCAAGAAGATGTGGTATATATACACAATGGAATACTATGCAGCCATCAAAATGAATGAAATCTTGCCATTTGCGATGACATGGATGGAACTAGAGGGTATCATGCTTACCAAAGTAAGTCAATCAGAGAAAGGCAACTATCATATGATCTCCCTGATATGGAGAAGAGGGGATGCAACATGGGCAGGGGGGGGTTCAGGGGGTAAAAGAAGAGTAAATGAAACAAGATGGTATTGGGAGGGAGACAAACCATAAGTGACTCGTAATCTCACAAAACAAACTGAGGGTTGCTGGGGGGAGGGGAGGTGGGAGAGGAGGGTGTGGTTATGGACATTGGGGATGGTATGTGCTATGGTGAGTGCTGTGAAGTGTGTAAACCTGGCGATTCACAGACCTGTCTGGGTATAAAAATACATTATGTGTTTATAAAAAATTTAAAAAAAAAAGATTGTCTTGTTTTTTTCTTTGTTTTTGTTTTTGTTTTTTGCCTTTTGCTCTTTCATGCAATTATAGAGTTTGGCCTCTTAAGTTGTATGAAAAATTCTATTAGAGCTTTGATCAGAATTTTTTTGAATGTGTAGATTAATTTGGTAATAATGGACATAGTATTCTTGGCACATCTTTCTATTTGTTTAGGTCTTTTAAATATTTTTTCAATAAAGTCATATCACTTTATCCTTAAAGATAGTAAAAATTTTCTGTGGGATTAATTATTTGGTTACTTTATATTGGGTGTTGTAGATGGTATTTGTAAAATTACATTAACTTTTTTTGTTTAGTTTATAAGGGAGGTCAATTAATTTTTGTTTATTTATACTATATACAACAATACTAAATCTACTGTTTTATTTCCTATAGATTCTTTTGTTTTATTGTTTCATGTAGGAAATCACGTCAACTTCTAGTACTAACAATTTCATTTCTCTTTTCAGTCTTATACCTGCTATTTCTTTGACTTTTCTTACTGTCCTGCTTAGGACTTTGAACATAAAGACTAATGTGTTGTTAGTTGTAGTATCTGCAACTTTCCTATAAAACTCTAAACATTTGATCATTAAAAATGATGTTTGAGAGATGTTTTTGGTAGATGTAAAAAAAAATCCCTTGTATTCTTTGTTTGCTAACATTTTTTCTTTTTAAATTAGAAATAGGTGTTGAGTTTTATCAATTTTTAATAATTTTTCTGTGTCTTTGTATTTCTGGGTATTAGCACATGGTTTTTCTCCTGCAGTCTGTTAATGCAATAAATTATGTCAGTCAAAATAAATAAGTAAATAAATATAATGATGTAGAAAATAGGATCTAGTGGAAAGATATCTTGGTCAAACTTTGTAAGGTTTCAAAGAAGAGATACACCAGGTTAGTTTTAGTTTTGTAGATTTGTTACAATATTCAAAAATAATTTATTATGAAAGACCACTTCGTCAACCTTGTAGTCTGGGATTCATTCCAATTTATGAAAATTGGAAAATTTGCTCAGTGTTCCTTTTCCTGGCATATTTGTAACTCTGTCTTCTATTTATTACAATATTTTCTTTGTGCCTTTAACACAGTTGCCCAAATGGAGAATCTGAAAAGGTTGATAGACTGCTATCTGATATGGAGTAACTACTAGATCGTTGGTATCCTTTATGTTCAGCCTATATATTGCTGCTTTCAAAGAAAGAATTGACACCTAGTACATTCTGAATTTTGGGACAGCAGAGATGGTTTCAATGAGATACAGTGTCAAATTAAGTCACTGCAGCTGATGCATGAGAGAGAACACTAAGACTAATGAAGGATCATTAGCAAACAAATTCAGTTTTATTAGAATAGTATGTATTTACTATGTAATTTTGATACTGATGGGCATATTTGAATTGGTCTTTGGTCTTCATTTTATCTCAACAGTTATGACAGTGGATATTTAAAAAATAAGTTTTCCATATTGAGAAAGTTTGATTATTTTAAACACTGAACAGCTTAAGACTATCTCCTTCCTTCCTGTTGAGGTTTTCAAGTACGTATGTATCATAAATCTCCAGAGTTAAAGCAATCCCTTTACAGTATTTGTCTCTATGTCTTGTTTCTTCCTATGAAAGTGTTTGTTCTTAGACTACAAACTAAAATGTATTTCTCCTTAGGATACAGCTCAGAAACTATAGTTATATAAGTAGTGATGTGTCATTTGTCAGTTTTAAAGTAATATTCAAACTCCCTTTCTTAATCTCAAATTGGCTGAGGTATTACAAAACCAGATTACACAGTCCTGAAGAAGCATAGTCATGGAAATATAAGTAATATCACAATGGATTGTTTCATTAATCTGATTTATTCTATATAATTTAGAATATCTCTTATACAAGAATACTTTTGACATTTATTATTCTGCAGGAAGCGGAAATATAGTATTCCTAGATTATTTGTAAGCAGGATTGTGGAAACACTGAAACAAGAAAAAATCCATGAAAATCTTGTACTAAAGTCTAAGTTTGTTGTTGTCCATTGAGGAATCATACTTTGCATGCTAAAGCATACATTTTTTTTTATTAAAAAAACTGTTTAGGATAACTTTTTCTCAGAAGGATTCTAGGTATTTGGCAAACATTTAGAGGTTTATTTATTTATTTATTTATTTATGCTCAGTGCCTAGCATGGAGCTCCATGTGGGGCCTGGACTCATGGCTCTGAGATAAAGACCTGAGCTGAGATTAAGAGTGGGATACTTAATCAACTGAGCTATCCAGGCACTCCTAGAGGTTTTATATGCATTTTTTGGAGCTCATGCAGTATGAAGAGGTACCATACTCAAGAAGGGGTTAATAATTTTTGGTTTATTTGGTTAGTAATTTTTTAAAGCTGGGAAACAATTAATGGGTCATGATTTCAAGTTACTGAAGAAAGGGTGAAATGATCCAGTTGTTTTGCCACTTTTGATATCTAAATAAATTTTAATAATTTCTGAAAATGAGCTAATTACTGTAAAATCTAACCATCCACTTAAATGGACAAAAATTTGTTTAGAAATACAGATAGTCAACAACATTTCACATAAGAATTGCTCCAAGTTAGTTTATAATTTTAATTTGCATTTCTACTTTATCCAGTAAACCTGGTTCCTCATGATTTTAAAGATGTTTTCTGGGTGATTGGTTTAAAAAATAAAATCAGTGTGGTTGTCACAACCTAGACAAAACTTATTTTTGTAATGTTTTGTTATTTGATGGAAGGGAAAATTATCAAACACTGCCATAAAGTTTTCTGTGTGCCAAATACTGTTATTTATCAATTCATTGGATACTGAATTGAATGGATTGTTTAATCCATGAAATAGGTATCATTAGCATAATTTCTGTGGTAGTTTTAAAATATGGCCACAAATTCTTTAATATTCCTCCATTCAAGAGGTGAAATTTTAGTCTCCCCTGTGTGTGATCTCAACCTAACAACTACCTAATAATAAAGTAAGACAGAAATGACAGTATATGATTTCTGAGATTTGGTCAAAAAGTTTTCTTCTGTTATCTCTCTTTCTATAGCAGTCATCTTGTAGTAATTCAGCTGCCATATCATGAGGACATTGAAGACACTCTATAGAAAGGCTCATATGATGAAGTACTGAGGCTCTTGTGAATGGCCATCAATGAACCTGAGGCCTCCCACAAAGAATTATATGAGTGTGCTTAGAAGTAGATCCTCCAGGCCCAGTTAATCCTGCAGATGACTGTAGCCCCAGTCTTCATCTTGACTGCAGTTTCATGTGTTATGACTAAATTGTCCAGTTTATTTGAGACTTTGTTGTATTTTCACATGAAAATCTTATATCCCAGGCATTCAGTTTTCATGACCAACTTGTTTCAGTCAGCCAGAAACCGTCCCAGTTTTAAAACTGAAATTCCCATATCTTGGGGATTCTCTCAGTTCTAGGGAAAGTAGGATTATTGGTCACCTACTCATGTACAATCTTGAGACAAAGTCACCCAGTTTAGCTTTTCTCAAATTATTAACTCACAAATACTATTACATAATAAATGTTGATTGTTTTAAACACTGTTTTGAGGTAGTTTTTATACAGCAACAAATAACTAATACAGTATCCATTTTACAGTTGAAGAAATGGAGGCAGACATTTTCATTTCAGGAAAAAATCCCTTTTATATATTTGTTTAACCCAAGTATTTAGTATGAAAATATACTCATTGTGATTGTGAACCATAATTACAGGTAAGTTACATGTGCCAAAGTTCTATGAAATTTTAAAAAATATAAAGCATCAATAATGAAGTTTTTGGCAAAAGCTTAGGATTTAAAAGATTACAAATAAACATTATTGGTCAAGTAAACACCAAAACCTCTGACACCTTCAGAATTTACTACTGAAGAAATTGATTAATCAACACAATTTGGAATGAAGTAAGATAACTTGCTCATTCTAAGGCATCATATTTTCAATAAGTCATTCCATTCAATACCTTAATCTTCCTTTAGACTACTACAATAAAATATATTCCATATGTTTGTGTTTAGTGCAACAAGGCTTTCAAAACAAACCTTGTTGTCCCTGTAGGTATTTTGAATAAGGAATCAAACATACTCAGAGTAGATGCAAATTTTAGTAGTCTGTTTTAAGCAGCCCTAAAATGAAGGTTTTACTTGTAGCTGTATCATTTATTTCATTGTTTAATTTTTTTCTGTTATGTACAAAACTATAGCCAAAGGCCTTCTAGCACTCCACAAAATGAAAAAAAAAGTCTGCCTTTAAGTAAGGTTGTTGTGAAATTGATAATTTAGCATTTCATGTCATCCCTGTGTGAAACTCAGATCTACATTAAAATTTCATTTGTTTTATATAAGAAATCTTGTTCACATTCAAGTTAGTTAGCAGATATTAGAATTAATGGAATTTACTGTTTCTCAAAATATATTTTTAGGTAAATATAACAACTTTCAAGTAAGATTAAATTGAACATTAGATATCAAATTTAAGCCTTTGAACTTGCAGTCCAGCAATTCTTCAATCTTCCCAACACTTCAGGGAGACCTGGGAGCTTTAAAAATACAGATTCCAAGACTCCAACCCAGATTAAATAGTGAAGGTTTCCATTCAATTTTTTAATTTATTTTTATCATAACTTGATGAAAGAGCAAAGTGTTTTAAGAAGACAATTCCAGGCAAAGTACAGTACAAAGAGGACTTATGTGAAGATATATTGAGGAGATGAGTCTATTGAAGACAGTAGAAGCAGGTGCTCTGGGTAAGTCGTTTTTAATGTGGTTTTAAGCATGAAAGTGAATGCCAAGATTAGGATAGTGACAATGGTGATAAAAAATCGTGTTACTAATGTCAGACATTTCCACAGAAGTGTTTCTCTTTGCTATTTTTGGCTTGGCTTTGTTCTGCACTCGTGTGCTCTTCCTTTAAAGGCCAGATAATGTTAAATTTACATCTGTACAGAATAAACCACCAGAAATCCAAACACTCAGAAATGTCATCCTATTGCCCTACATTCCGCTTTGAAGAGAGTTTGAGAGTAAGAAAAGCTTGGATTTCCCCTGAGATTAAATTTGATCCTCAAATTTTTTTGTTTCTACCAAAGAAGTAAAAGAGGTTAAAGAGAAAAAAAGTCCTCAACAGATGCTTTCTGCAAACAACCAACACCAAAAAAGAGGGAGAAAGATAAGCAAGGTCAGGAGAGAAAAATCACTGATGAGAGCATCCATTTATGTACAAAATAATATTACACATCACTCTTGGAAGTGGAGGCATATTAGATGAAAACATTCTCATTTCGTCAAGAGGAACAAGTGGCCCCAATCCATCCATGGAAGTATGCCTAAGCAATTTGATATTGAGTAGCAACTTGTTATTATACATTTTCAATTTATAATTGATTATCAATCTCGACCATTCTTCCCAAAGAGTGGAAGTCTTTGGGAATTGATTTATATCATAATAATTTGATATATTGTGTTCTATGTCAGCAATTACTGACCTAAAACAAAATGATATGTTACATACACTTGTGTGCTTTAACCAATCAGCACAATGAATTGTACCAAAAACAACATAGGAGATATTTAGAAATGCAAAGAAACATATGTATATTTTTTGCCCAAAATCAAATAGAAACTTCAATTTGCTGACAACAATGATGCACTACAAAACAAAGTTTTTGTTTGTTTGTTATTTTCCACAACATTAGCTGTTTAATATGGTGAGTAATAAAATTCTCCTGCATTCAAATGACCACCGGCATTTCCAGGTGTGCTTGGAATAAATAGTGACCTGATAGCTACTAGGTATGTCCACTGAATGAAAGAAAGCTAGGATAATGCTCAACAGGAATAAAATTGAAATAACTTTTGTGGGTATGAGAGTAAATATTATAATATATTAACGTTAACATTTATACCATTGTGCACTGGATTTTCTCATATATCTGTTCTTGTGTTCCAAAAGTCATCACAGCAATTACATTTTTGAATAAGTTAAAGTAAATATTAACAATGGTAGAAGCAATGGTAATAGCAAAACCGGCAGCAATAGATTATTGAAAACCTATTTTCTGCCAGCTATCTTTGGGGTTCATGTAAGCTATGTGAGAGCTGGGAGTCTTGTCCGATTACTGCTGTAATCTCAGCACCTGAGACCATTATGTATACTCTACAAATAGTGTTTGAATAAATAACTAACTACTATGTTCCAAGCATCTTTTTTTTTTTAAATAAAAATGTGGACAATACAAATAAGGTATCTACCTTTAAATTTTGTATTCTTAATATTCTAAAATTTATTCATTTTGTGTTTCTCTCCATTAGAATTAAAGATCCATATGGATTGGGATCATTTTGTCTTATTCATCACATCGCCTAATGTGTAGAACAATATCCTGCATATAGCACTCAATAAATGTTGTTAAATGAATGACCTAAACTTTTAATATTTCTACTTACACTTGGCTTACATTTTCTGGGCATTAATTTTCTTCAGGAAAAGGGGGAGCTTACATTGAAGCTGAAGTGATTTAGTGGAAAGGTACTTGATAAAAATCACAAAAAAGGCAGAAAGACAGGAAAGTGGAAATCAATAGAAATTATCTCCCAAAAGTAACTGGGAATGACAAATTTATAGAAATGGAGAACAGATTAGAGGTTTCTAGAGGTTATGAGTAAGGTAGGATGGGGAAAAAGTAAAAATGTTGTGACAGGCAACTAAAAATTCCTTGCAGTAATTTTATTGGGTCAGTATTAATATCTTAGTTGTAATATTGTACTATAGATTTGTAAAAATGTTACCATCACAAGAAAGTGGTTAAATGGTACATTAGATATCTTTGTATTATTTCTTACAACTGCATGCAAATCTATAATTATCTCAAAATAGAAGTTTAAAAAACTCATGGTAATAAGTCAGGAATAATGCACTTCAATAATTTAGATATTTTAAATAAAAAATTTTGTTCACACATAGAATGTTCACTTCTAACATTATCTTGAAAGGATTGATAGAGACATCTCAGAAGCCCAAGCCAGCAATTACTGACACAAGACAAAGCAGTGTGCTATATAAACACATTTGTTTTACCCATCTTTACTGCCATGAAAAGTATTTCTAAAACCCAAAATGTCATGTTTTCAAGTTATTCTCAAAGCTGCTGGCAGCTGTAGCTCTTTGTAACATTGATTCTCAGTTTGGAATGTATGCTGAACAACTCAAACATGATTCTGGAATTTGGCATGTAGGTCTGTTCAATCTTTTCAATGATTGTGGATGACATCCAAACAAATGCATAAATGTAATATTCAGAGCATATTCCTTTTATTTCCCAGTCTTCTTCCAACAAGTAAGTCAATTTCAGGGGTGTTTATTTGGATACTTCCCACCTATGTTTATTTTATTTCCAACACATAAGTTACATTCTTGGGTAGGTATTTGGACACTTCCCACCTCTCCTCATTTTCCATAGTTTTAATTATTTTTTTAATTATTTTATTTGCATATACTTGACAGAGAATGCTACCTTGGTTTCAACTGTAAAGCACAGTGATTCAACTTCTCTGTACTTATGCTATGCCCACCACAAGTGTAGTTGCCATCTGACACCATACAATGCTATCACAATATTACTGACAATATTCCCTACACTGTGCCTTTTATTTGCATGAATTATTCACTCCATAACTGGAAGCCTGTGTCCCCAGCTCCTCTCATTTATTTTGCCCATCATCCCAACTCTCTGATCTAGCAACATCAGTTTTCTTTTCTCTGTATTTATAGGGTTGATTCTACATTTTGTTTGTTCATTCAGTTTTTTATTTTTATTTTTTTTGATTCCCCACGTGAGTGAAATCATGGTATTTGTCTTTCTCAGTATCACTTATTTCACTTAGCATCATACCTGCTAGGTCTATCCATGTTGTGACAAATAGCACAATCTCATTTTCTCTTGTAACTAATATTCCATTATATATGTATATCACATCTTCTTTATCTATTCATCTATCAGTGAACACTTAGGTTGTTTTCATATCTTGGCTACTATAATAATGAAATAAATATAAGTGTGCATATCATGTATGTGTATATATATGTTGAATTAGTGTTTTCATTTTTTTTGGATAAATACCTAGCTGTGGAATTACCAGATCATATGATATTTCTATTTTTTTATTTTATGAGGAACTTCCATACTGTTTTCCACTGTGACTGTACCATTTTCTGTTCCTATCAACAATGCATGAGGGTTTGCTTTTCCTCCACATCTTTGTCAATGTTGGTTATTTCTTGTCTTTCTGATTTTGGCTATTCTAACAGGTGTGAAGTTCTTTCTCACTATGGTTTTGATTTGTATTTTCCCGATGACTAGTGGTGTTGAACAACTTTTTGTGTACCCATTGGCGAACTGTGCATTTTCTTTGGGAAAATATCTATTCATGCCCTCTGCCCCACTTTTTAATTGGATTGGGGTTCTTTTGGTATTGAGTTGTATAAAGTCTTAATATATTATGGATATCTACATTTATCAGCTATATTGCTTTCAAATGGTTTTAATTTTGGGGTAGTGCCAGTAATTTATTCTTGCTTTTTTTTTTTTTCCTTGCCTTAGGAGACTTATCTAGAAAAATGTTGCTGTGACTGATGCTAGAGAAATTTCTGTCTGTGTGTTTTTTCTAGATTTTTTGTTTGTTTGTTTCAGGTCTCCTGTTTATGTCTTCAAGCCATTTTGAGTTGATTTTTGTGTATGGTATAAGAAAGTGGCCCAGTTTCATTATTTTACATGTAGTTGTCTAGTATTCCAAGCACCATTTGTTGAAAAACATCTTTTTTCCCCATTGTGTATTCTTGTCCCTTTTGTCATAGATTTATTGACCATATAAGTGGGAGTCTATTTCTGGATTCTGTTTCATTGATCTACATATCTATTTTTATGCCAGCACTATGCTGTTTCCATTACTATGGGTTTGTGGTATATCTTAAAATCTGGAATTGTGATACCTCTAGCATTCTTTTCTTTCTCAAAATTGGCTTAGCTATTCAGGATCTTTTGTGGTTCCATACAGGTTTTAAGATATTTCTTCTACTTCTGTGAAAAGTGCTGTAGATATTTTGATAGAATGTGCATGGAATCTGTAGATTGCTTTACATAGTATGGACATTTTGACAACATTAATTATTTCCACCCATGAGCATGGATGGATTATCGTTTCACTTGTCTGTGTCATCTTCAATTTCATTCATTAAAGTTTTATAGTTTTTGAAATACAAACCTTTCACCCCTTTGGTTAAGTTTATTCCTCAACATTCTATTCTAATCTATTCTATTCTTTTATTTATTTATTTTAAATATTTTATTTATTTACTTGAGAGAGAGAGAGCATGTCCAGGAGGGAGGGGTAGAGGGAGATAGAAGCAGACTCTCTGCTGATAGGAAGCCCAACATGGAGCTCTATCCCAGGACTCTGGTATCATGACCTGAGCTGAAGGCAGATGCTTAACTGCCTGAGCCACTCAGGTGTCCCTGTTTTATTCTTTTCCATGTAATTGTAAACTGATTTTTTTAAAAATTTCCTTTCTGCTACTTTATTATTTTGTATAGAAATGCTACTGATTTCTGGGTATTAGTTTTGTATTCTGAATCTTGACTGCATTTATTTGGCATAGTTTTTTTTTTCTAGATTCTTTGATTTTCTAAATATAGTATCTCATTATCTGCAAATAACAAAGTTTAACTTCTTCTTTTTCTTCTTCTTTTTTTTTACCATTTTTATATCTCTTTATTTATGTTTCTTGTCTGATTGCCAAGGCCAGAACATACAGCACTATGCTAAGTAAAAGTGGTGATGGTGGATATACTTGTCTTGTTCCTGATCTTAACAGAAAGGCTCTGTTTTTCACCATTGAGTATGATGTTAGCTGGGAGTTTTTCATATATTGACTTTATTATGTTGAGATTTATTCCATTTTTTTATCATGAATGGATGTTGAGTTTTATCAAAAATCTAAATCTATTGAGATTATCATATGATTTTTATCCTTTGTTTCCTTGATGTGGTGTATGGTTTGATTGATTTGTAAATATTAAACCATGTTTGTTTACTGGGAATAAGTCCCACTTGATCATGGTAAATGATTGCCCTAATGTGTTATTGAATGCAGTTTGCTAATATTTTGTTGGGTGCATCTATGTTCATCAGGGATATTGGTCTATAATTGCTTTGCAGTTGTTGTTGTTGTAGTTGTTTTGGTGTCTTTGGTTTTGGTATCAGGGCAATGTTGGATTCAGAGAATGTATTTGGAAGCTTTCCTTCTTCTTCTCTTTTTTGAAATAGTTTTGGGAGAATAGGTTTTTAACTCTTCTTTAAATATGCAGTAGAATCCACTTGTGAACCCATCTTGTCCTGTACTTTTATTTATTTTTTTTAAATTACTGATTCAATGTCATTACTTATAATTGATCTGTTCAGATTTTCTATTTATTCCAGGGTCAGTTTTGGAAGTTTGTTTTATTGTGTTTTTTGTTTGTTTGTTTGTTTTGTTTTTAAGAATTTATCCATTTCTTCTAGGTTTTCCAATTTGTTAGTATATACTTTTTCATAGTATTCTTTTATATTTCCTTGTATTTCTGTGGTGTCAGTTGTTACTTCTCCCTTTATGATTTTATTTATTTGTGTCTTTTCTTTTTTCTTGGTGAATTTGTCAAAGGATTTATAAGTTTAGTATATCTTTTCAAAGGTCCAGCTCTTGGTTTCATTTATTTTTTCTTATTGTTTGTTAAATTTCTATGTCATTTATTTTTGCTTTTTTTTTTTAAGTTATATATTTCCTTCTACTCACTTTGGGTTTTGTTTTATTTTTTTCCAATTCCTTTAGGTATAAGGTCAGATTAGTCATTTGAGCTTTTCTCTTGTTCCTTTAGGCATGCTTTTAGTGCTATATATTACCCTTTTGAACTAGTTTCAGTTTCCCAAAGGTTTTGGACAAATGTGTTTTCATTTTCATTTGTCTCCATGTATTTTTTTTAATTTCTTCTTTGATTGCTTCACTGATCCATTAGTTGTTATATATCATGGTGTTTAGCCCCCATATGATTTTGTATTTCCAGTTATTTTCTTGTGATTTGTTTCTATCTTCATGCAGTTAGGATAAAAAAGGGATGTAAGGTATGATTTCAGTCTTGTTAAATTGCTTCTTTTGTGGCCTAATACATGATCTATTCTGAAAAATGTTCTATGTGTACTTGAAAATAATGTATACTCTGTTGTTTTTGAAAGAAATTTTCTGTATTATATCCATTATGTCCATCTGATCCAATGTGTTGTTCAAAGACATTTTTTCCTTCTTAATTTTCTGCCTGGGTGAACCCTCCACTGATGTAAATGGAGTATTAAAGACCCATACTTTTATTATATCACCACCAAGTTCTCTCTTTATGTCTGTTAATATTTGCTTCTTGTATTTAGATACTCCAGTGTTGGATATGTTCATATTTACCATTGTCATATCCTCTTTTTGTATTGATCCATTTATTACTATGTAATGCCCTTCTTTGTCTCTTGCTGCAGTCTTTGTTTTAAAGTCTATTTTATTTTATATAAGTATTGCTACTCTGGTTGGTTGGTTTGTTTATTTATTTTCACTTCCATTTGCATGCTAAATGTTTTTCTATCCCTTAACTTTCAGTCTGTATGTGTCTTGCAGTCTGCTGTGAGTCTCCTTTAGGCAGCATAGAAATGAGCCTTGTTTTTCTTTGTTTGTGTTTTAAATTAATTCTGCCACTCTTTGTCTTTTTATTGGAGCATTTAGGCCATTTATTATTTTTTTTACAATTTATTTAACTATTTTAGAGAAAAACAGAGTGTGCACATGAGTTGTTGGAGGGGAAGAGGGAGAGAATCTTCAAGCTGACACCCTAATGTGCCCAGAGCCTGATGTGGGGCTTGATCTCATGACCCATAAGATCATGACCTGAGATGAAACTGAGAATTCGACGTTTAAATAGGTAAGGCAACCAGGTGCCCCAAGGCCATTTACATTTCAAATAATTATTGATAGTTATGTACTTATTGTCATTTTGTTATTTATGTTCTGGTTGTTTTTGTAGTTCTCTGTTTCTTTCCTGTTCTCTTTCTTATGATTGATGAGTTTCTATAGTGTTATATTTGGCTTTCTTTTGCTTCATTTTTTTGTGTATCTGTTATGGGTTATGGGTTTGTGGTTACTACATTGTTCATATATTACATCCTAAGTATATAGCATTATGTTGAAATGATGGTTATTTAAGTTCATTTAAGTTCAAACACATTTTTAAAAATCTTTCTTTTCTTTGTTTTTTACTTTCTCCTCCACATTTTATGTATAACTATCATATTTTATATCTTTTTATTCGTAATTTTCTCACATCTAACCATGACCATTTTTTTCCACTTAAAGAAGTCCCTTTACCATTTTTTTGTAATGCTGGTTTAGTGGTAATAAACTCTAACTTTTTGTTGTTGTTGTTATCTTGGAAACTCCTTATATATCTCTCAAATCTGAATGATAACTTTGCCAAGTAGAGTATTCTTGGTTGTAGGTTTTTTCCTTTCAGTATGTTTTAAATATCATGTCACTTCTTCCTCATCTGAAAATTTTCTGCTAAAAAAATCAGATGATGGGGTGCCTGGGTGACTCAGTGGGTTAAGCCTCTGTCTTCGGCTCAGGTCATGATCTCAGGTTCCTGGAATAGAGTCCCGTGTTGGGCTCTCTGCTCAGTGGGGAGCCTGCTTCCTCCTTTCTTCCTCTCTCTCTCTCTCTGCCTGCCTCTCTGCCTACTTGTTATCTCTCTCTGTCATATAAATAAATAAATTCCTTAAAAAAATCAAGGAAATGCCTTACAGGTATTTCCTTGCACATAAATTTTTGCTTTTCTCTTGCTGCTTTTAAAATTTTCTTTTTTTCAGGACACATGGGTGGTTCAGGTGGTTAAGCAGCTCTTTTTTCTTTTTAAGATTCTATCTTGCCTTTTATTTTATCTGTTTTTTAAAGATTTTTTTATGTAACAGAGAGAGAGAGAGATGAATTAAAAACAATAGAAACAGCAGAAGTGGAAGAGGGAAAGCCAGGCTTCCCACTGAGCAGGGAGCTCAATGTGGGGCTCAATCCCAGGACACTGGGATCATGACCTAAGCCAAAGGCAGATGCTTAATAACTGAGACACCTAAGTGTCCCAGCTGCTGACTCTTGATTTCAGCTCATGTCACGATCTCAGGGTTGTGGGACCAAGCTCTGCCTCAGGCTCCATGCTCAGTGGGGAGTCTACTTAAGATTATTTCTCTCTCCTTGCCCCTCCCCCAACTTGTGTATCTCTCTCTCTCTCTCTCAATAATAAATATTTAATTTTTTTAATCTTTAAACTATGACATTTTAATTGTTATGTGTTTTGGTGTAGAGCTCCTTGGGTTCATCTTGTTTGGAACTGTCTTTGCTTCTTCAACCTGAATGTCTTTTTCTTTCCCTAAGATAGGGATATTTTCATCTATTATTTCTTCAAATAAATATTCTGCCCCATTCTCTCTTCTCCTGGGACCCCTATAATGCAAATATTTGCTCACTTGATGTTTTCCAAGATTCTACAACATATCCTCATTTTAAAATTTCTTTTTTTCTTTTTGCTGTTCAGTCTAAGTGCTTTCTATTACTCTCTCTTCCGGACCACTTACACATTTATCTGCACCTTCTATTCTATTGCTCATTCTCTGTAGCATATATATATATATATATGTATATATATATATATATATATATATATATTAATTTAAATTGTTGTACTTTCAATTTTAGTTGTTTCTTTTTTAAAAAAATTATCTCTTTATTAAATATTTCACAGGGCTCCTCTACTATTCTGTCCAGCCTGGTGAGCTCCTTTATGATCATTATTTTGAATTATTTATCTGGTATATTGCTTATTTTCATTTCTTTTGGTTCTTTTTCTGAGTTTTTTTTTTTCTTGTTCTTTCTTTTGGAACACATTCTTCTGTCTCCTTAGTTTGTCTGACTTTTTACTAGTTTCTCTGGATTCAGTGGAAGAGCTATTCTCCTAAATTTTAAAGAACAGTCTTGTGTATTATGTCCCCTATATAGACTATTATTATTGGTGACTTTTGATGGCTAGCTGGATCTGTGTCTGGTATAGGCTGGGAGTCCTGGCACTCTCCATACAGTGGGCACCCTGGAAGGACAGCTAAAGATGAAGTGGACACAGATCAGTGTGGCTCCTGTGATCTCCATGCTGTGGGTGCCCTGGCAGGAGAGCTAAGCCTAAGTGGGTACAAGTTGGGGTGCCCCAAGCTCTATATGTAGAGGGAACCTTGGCAGGATAGTGAAGCTGAAGTTGGTTTTGTCTGGAGTATCCTGGACGCTTCTGCACCTTGAGTGCCTTGACAGGACAGCTAAAGCTGAAGTGAGTATAAGCCAGGGTATCCTGGGATTCTCTGTGCAGGAGGTATGCTGGCAAGGTGGCTAAAACTGAGTCAGTCTGTGGGCTGGAAGGTTGCTGTGCTGTGTGTGTGGAGAATGGCCTGGTAGGGTAGTTGAAACTAAAGTGGATGCGAGCTTGGGGACCTGGAACTCTACACACAGAGGGAAATTTAGCAAGGTAGCTCAAGCTGAAGTGAGAATAAACTGGGACGTTCCAGGACTTTCCACACAGAAGTTACCCTGGAGGAGTGACTGGAGCTGAGGTGAGGTACAGGTCAGGGGATCCTGAGGTGCTCTGCACAGGTGGGTCCCTGGCAGGACAGCTAAAGCTTAAGTGGCCACAGACTAGTGTGGTCCTTGGGTTGTTCACACAAAATGCGCTCTGGTAAGACAGCTGAAGCTGAAGTGAGCCAGTGCAAGCAGAGGTGTTCTGGGGTACATCATGAAGGGGATTCCCTGGTGAGATGACTGGAGACCATTGCAGGCACAGGCCAGGGGTTCCCAGGGCACTTCATGCAGGGGGAAACCTGGCAGTGTGGCTAGATCTGAATAAGGTATCTCCTTGGAGCTTCCAGTGTGTTCTGTACCAAGGGTGCTTTGACAAGCTATTTGAGGCTAAAGTGGTGTGGGCCTGGAGCACTCTGGAGTGCTTTATGCCTATGTCACCTTGGTGCAAAGGCTGGAGCTTTAGTGAGAACAAACCAGGGGTGTCCTAGTGAGAACTGCATTGTGGCTGGTTTGGTGGGATAGCTGGGGCTGGTGTGGCTCAGGTCCTGGGGCTCACTGAGGCGACACACCACTTAGGACACCTAGACCATGTCCTGGTCTGTGTTTTCAAGGTGGAAGATAAGTGTAGTTTGTGTTCAATAGCCCCTCCCACCTAGAGAGAGTTCCAGGAGCTCCCTAACCATTTGGCAGTTTTCAAAGGATGGCTCTTTAATATGCTAGTTGGGCTTTATTAAATTGTAGCTATTTCTTTTTTTTCTGTACCCTAGAACTACCCAGGCTATTAGGGGCTAGAGAACCTGAGGTGTGCTGAAGTGGCAAGCCAGTTATAGTGGGGCATTGCTTTGGTCTGTGCCTTTGAAGTGGAGAGGGAGTATAAAACATGTTGGTCTCCAGTCTTTCTAACCTAGAGAGAGTTCCTGCAGATCCTTCACCATTTTTCAGGATTCTAGGGATAGCTTTTTCTTTTCTTTTCTTTCCTTTCCTTTTTTTTTTTTTAATATACATGTTGCTCTTTTAAATCTCAGGTTTGTTTGTTTGTTTGTTTGTTTTTTTTTTGCCTCAGGGTGACCAGGGCTGATATGGGCTAGGGAACCCAGGGCTTCTTAAGCAGCAAGATGGCTATGTAATCTGGATTCTGTTCCAATCTGTGTTTTAAAGGGAAGGGAGTGTAAACTGTTTCACTCTGTAGTCTCTCTGACACAGAGAGAGTTTCAGCAGCTCCTCCACTATTTATTGGAGTTTTAGTGTTAGTTTATACACCCACTCCACTTTAAAAGCACAGACCAAAGTGGTGTGTCCCAACACCATAGTCACCATAGCTGGCTTGCCACTTCAGCAAGCCCCAGGTTCCTTCCCTAGCCCATACCAACACTGGTTGTGCTAGGGTTCAAATATATATGCCTAAGGACAGAGGAATCTCTTCCTGATCCCTCAGTATTATCCTTTCTCACAGCATTGGAGGGTTATGGTTCCCTTTGTAACTGTCTCCACCTCTTGCTGTTACCTTTTGCTATCCTCTCTATATTTGGTGGTACAAAAGCTATTCAGTCAGTTCTTAGTCCTTCAGGCAGAATTATTCTGTAAATATTTTGAGTTCCATGGAGGGAGTGAGTTCAGGGTCTTCTTACATCACCATCCTGATCTGGAACTTTCCATTTCTCTTCATTTTAAACAAGAAGATAGGAGTCAGAAACCTGCATATCCCTTTTGATCAACACATATATGAACATTCTGTGGAAAAGGAAGACCCTTTAAAAAAAATTATTTATTTATTTATTTATTTTAGAGAGAGAAAGAGAGGGTGTGTGTGTGTGAGAGAGAGATAGTGTGTGTGTGTGGTCGGGAGGAGCAGAGGGAGAAAGAGAGAAAGAGTCTTAAGTAGACTCTGCCTTGAGCACGGGGTTTAATCTCATGACCCTGATATCATGATCTGAGCTGCAACCAAGAGTCAGCTGCTTAACTGACTGCACCACCAAGGTGTCCCTAGTAAGACACGTTTTAAAATAACAGCCTACTACCTGAATCTCATATCATTGCAGTCTCCAACTACTTGACAGCATATTTGATGTTTGATATTACAGCTGAATAATACTTCTGTAAATATAGATACACATCAATTCTTATACCAATGTTAAATTCAAATTGATCACTCCTTTGAAACTTTTTATGAGGGTACAGGTTAACTTTCAAGTTTCTGGATTTTTTTTTTTTAAGATTTTACTTATTTATTTGGCAGAGAGAGAGAGAGAGCACAAGAAGGGGAAGAGCAGAAGGAGAGGGAGAGCAGGGAGCCTGATGCAGGGCTATATTCTAGGACCCTGAGATGATTACCTGAGCCAAAGGCAGATGCCTAAAGACTGAGCCACCCAGGCGTCCCTAAACCTTCTGTTTTTTCATGATTCCATTTACTATAGCACCAAGAGCCATAAGATACCTTGGAATAAACCTAACTAAAGAGGTAAAGGATCTGTACTCGAGGAACTACAGAACACTCATGAAAGAAATTTAAGAAGACACAAAATGATGGAAGACCATTCCATGCTCTTGGATTGGAAGAATAAACATTGTTAAAATGTATATGCTGCCTAGAGCAATCTATACTGTTAATGCCATTCTGATCAAAATTCCACTGGTATTTTTCAAAGAGCTGGAGCAAATGATCCTAAAATTTGTATGGAATCAGAAGAGACCTGAATTGCTAAGGAAATGTTGAAAAAGAAAAACAAAACTGGGGGAATCATGTTACCTGATTTCAAGCTTTACTACAAAGCTGTGATCACCAAGACAGCATGGCACTGGAATAAAAACAGACACATAGACCAGTGGAACAGAGTAGAGAGCCCAGATATGGACCCTCAACTCTATGGTCAATTAATCTTCAACAAAACAGGAAAAAATATCCAGCGGAAAAAAGACAATCTCTTCAATAAATGGTGCTGGGAAAATTGGACAGCTATATGCAGAAGAATGAAACTGGACCATTCTCTTACACCATACACAAAGATAAACTCGAAATGGATAAAAACCTCAACGTGAGACAGGAATCCATCAGAATCCTAGAGGAGAACATAGGCAGTAACCTCTTTGATATCAGCAACAGCAACATCTTTCAAGATATGTCTCCAAAGGCAAAGGAAACAAAAGCAAAAATGAACTTTTGGGTTTATTATGAGATCAACTCAGTTAAGTAACAACTTGACTATAGTTACAGTGTGGTCACTGTAAATAGTGTATGAAAATGCTTAATATTATGAAATACATAATATTTTAATATGCTTAATATTATAAAATATTGTGAAACTATCACATTTGAAACTTTCAATATAACATTACATTGTTATTGGGGTGCCTGGGTGGCTCAGTGGGTTAAAGCCTCTGCCTTCAGCTCAGGTCATGATCCCAGGGTCCTGGGATCTAGCCCCACATCAGGCTCTCTGCTCAGCAGGGAGCCTGCTGTCTCCTCTCTCTCTCTCTATCTCTGCCTGATTCTCTGTGTACTTGTAATCTCTGTCTGTCAAATAAATAAATAAATATTTTTAAAAAGTACATTGTTATTTAAAAGCTTATATATATATATATATATATGTATATATATATATATAATCCTTATAAAAGGGTATATGCTAATGATTATTAAGCTTCCTCTGCACTATTAAATTCAAAATTATTTTGTAGTTGTTACATAATAATATAGCACATTCCATAAATCTAGAAACACCAATTATGCCCTTGATAACTATGTTTTTCTCTTAATATGGCTGACAAAAATTATTTCCTTGAAACCTCATTTTCCAAATATAAATTTAATATATATTCAATGTAAAAATAAGTCTGATATATTTTTCAATGTAAAAAATATGTAAAATAAAGAAAAAGAAAGAAGATAAGTCACAAATAATCCATTAAACAGAGATAGCTATTTAGATTTTAATGATTATATTACATATATTTATATACATATAATTTATGTATTTCATTTTATTTTTACTTTCTGGTGATAGTTTCTAATATACAGGGGGACTTAGGTATTTTTAAAATTTATTTTCTTAATTTAAATTCAATTAGCCAACATATACTACATCAGTAGTTTCAGATGTAGTGTCCAATGATTCATCAGTTGCATATAACACCCAATGCTCATCACATCCCATGCCCTCCTTAATGTCCATCACCCAGTTACCTGTTCCCCTAACCAATCTCCCATTTAGCAACCTTCTGTTTGTCTCCCAGAGTCAAGAATTTCTCATGGTTTGTCTCCCTCTCTGATTTATTCCCAGTTAATTTTTCCACCCTTCCTATATGACCCTCTGCACTGTTTCTTATATTGCACAAATGAGTGAAACCATATGATAATTCTTTCTCTGATTAACTTATTTCACTTAGCATAATAGCCTCCAGTTCTACCCACATTGATGTAAATGATAGGTATTCATTATAATGGCTGATAAATATTTCATCATATATATAAACCACATATTTATCCATTAGTCTCTTGAAGGATATCTCAGCTCCTTCTATAGTTTGGCTATTGAGGACATTGCTGCTATGAACATTGAGGTGCATGCATTTTCAGATCACTGCATTTGTATCTTTGGGGTAAATATCAAGTAGGGCAATTGCAGGGTTATAGGGTAGTTCTCTTTTCAACTTTCTGAGGAACCCCCATACTGTTTATTGGAGTGACAGCACCAGCTTCCATTCCCACCATCAGTGTAGGAAGGTTCCCCTTTCTCATCATTCTCACCAATATCTATTGTTTCCTTACTTGTTAATTTTAGCTATTCTGACTGTGTGAGGTGGTATATAATTGTGGTTTCAATCTGTATTTCCCTGATGAGAAGTGATGTGGAGCATTTTTTCATGTGTCTGATGGCCATTTCTATCTCTTCTTTGGAGAAATGTCTGTTCATTTTTTCTGATTATTTGTATTTTGGGTGCTGAGTTGGATAAGACCTTAAAAGAAAGCTGGGGTAGCAATTCTCCTATCACACAAATTAGATTTTAAGATAAAGACTGTAGTCAGAGGTACAGAAGGACACTATATCATTCTTAAAGGGTCTATCCAACAAGGAGATCTAACAATTGTAAAACCTCTGTCCCCAGCATGAGGGGCAGCCAACTACATAAGCCACCTGTTGATCAAAATAAAGAGACATATTCATAAGGACAGTCTAATTGTAGGGGACATAAGTACTCACTTATAGCAATAAACAGATCATCTCAATAGAAATAACTTACAGCAATAAACAGATCATCTAAACAGAAAATCAACAAAGAATGGCACACTGGACCAGATGGACCTTATAGATATATACAGAACATTCCACCCTAAACCAACATGGCACTCATTCTTCTCAAGTGCACACAGAACTATCTCCAGCATAGACTACATACTGGGTCACAAATCAGGTCTCACTCACACCAAAAGATTTAGATGATTACATGCATATTGTCAGACCACAAAGCTTTGAAAATGAAAACCAATGAGAACAAAAACACATTGGTCCAAAACCTATGGGATACAGCTAAGACTGTCCTAAGGGGGAAATACATAGCTATCAAATCTCACTCAAAAAACTAGAAAAATCCTGAGTACACAAATTCTCTTTACACCTTAAAGAACTGGAGAATCAATAACAAATTAAGTGCAACCCACACAGGAGAAGGGAAATAATTAAGATTAGAGATCAATGAATTAGAAATCAGAAATACAGTAGAACACACCCATGAAACTAGAAGCTGGTTCTTTGAAAGAATCAATAAGATCAATAAGCCACTGGCCAAACTAATCCAAAATAAAAGAGAAAGGACCCAAATTAATAAAATTATGAATGAAAAGAGAGCAATCATGACTAACACCAAAGAAATAGAAACAACCATCAGAAATTATTATCACCAGTTATATCCTAATAGGTTAGCAACCTATAAGCTTTCAAGAGTGAAACAGAAAGAAATTGAAAACCTGAATAGATGGGAGGAGTCAAGATGGTGGAGAAGTCGCAGGCTGAGATGACATCAGGTAGCAGGAGATCAGCTGGATAGCTTATCTAATCATTGCGAACACCTACAAATCCAACGGGAAATCGAAGAGAAGAAGAGCAACAATTATAGAAACAGAAAATCGATCACTTTCTGAAAGGTAGGACCTGCGGAGAAATGAATCCAAAGTGAAGAGAAGATAGACCGCGGGGTGAGGGACCAGCTCCCAGCAAGAGGGGGAGCAACAGAGCACAAAGTCAGGACATTTAAAAGTCTGTTCCTCTGAGGGACATTACTCCAGAGGCTAAACTGGGGGGAAGTCCACACAGGATCAGCATAATCCCAGGTCCCGCGGGGTCACAAAAGGACTGGGGGTGTCTGAGTGTCATAGAGCTCGCAGGTATTAGAGCAGGGAAGCTGGCTACAGTGACAAAGCCGAGGAGTGAGCTCTCAACTCGGGGTTATGTTGAACCGGGCACAGGCTGGGTGAGCTTAGAGCGCAGCTGGAGACCAGCAAGACAGAGTGACTGAGCACTTTGCTCCAAGCGCACAGCTAGAGGCCAGGGAGATGGAAATGACCAAGCGCTTTTCTCCAAGTGTGACCAGAGGCCAGGGAGGCAGAAGCAACCAAGCGCTTTTCTCCAAGGGTGAGCGATTGACAGCTTTCCTCCAAGCGCTATCAGAGGCCAGGGAGATACAGGCAGTTGGTTGCTTTTCTCTGAGGGTGCACTGAAGAGCAGGACCCCGAGCTCTTGGCTCCTCCGGGCAAAAGATTGGGAGGCTGCCATTTTCATTCCTGTCCTCTGGAACTCTAAGGAAAGCACTCAGGGAACAAAAGCTCCTGAAAGCAAACCTGAGTAGATTACTTAGCCTGGCCCCTGGTAAGGGCAGTGCAATTCCGCCTCCAGCAAAGACACTTGAAAATCAATACAACAGGCCCCTCCCTCAGAAGATCAACAAGAAACCCAGCCAAGACAAACTTCACTCGCCAAGGAGAACAGCGGAATTCCAGAGGAGGAGAAAGCAAATCTTATCTGGACTAAATGACAAGGTGGAAAAACTCACCACACACACACACACACACACACACACACACACAAAAGAACAAGAGGCAGTACCAAAGGCTAGGGACCTAATCAATACAGACATTGGTATTATGACAGATCTAGGGTTCAGAATGACAATTCTCAGGGCTCTAGCTGGGCTCGGAAAAGGCATAGGAGATATTAGAGAAACCCTCTCAGGAGAGATAAAAGCCCTTTCTGGAAAAATAAAAGAACTAAAATCTAACCAAGTTGAAATTTAAAAAAGCTATTAATGAGGTGCAATAAAAAATGGAAGCTCTTACTGCTAGGATAAATGAGGCAGAAGAAAGAATTAGTGACATAGGAGACCAAATGAAAGAGAATAAAGAAGCTGAGCAAAAGAGAGACCAACAAATACTGGACCATGAGGAGAGAATTTGAGAGATAAGTGACACCATAAGATGACACAACATTAGAATAATTGGGATTCCAGAAGAAGAAGAAAGATATAGGGGAGTAGAAGGTATATTGGAGAGAATTATTGGAGAGAATTTTCCTAATATGGCAAAGGGAACAACATCAAAATCCAGGAGATGCAAAGAACACCCCTCAAAATAAATAAAAATAGGTCCACACCTCGTCACCTGAGAGTAAAATTTACAAGTCTTAGCAAAGAAGAGAAAGAGCAGAAAGCAGCCTGGGAAAAGAAGTCTGTAACATATAAGAGTAAAAACATTAGATTGGCAGCGGACTTATCCACAGAGACCTGGCAGGCCAGAAAGTACTGGCATGATATATTCAGAGTACTAAATGAGAAAAACATGCAGCCAAGAATACTATATCCAGCTAAGCTATCATTGAAAAGAGAAAGAGCAATAAAAAGCTTCCAGGACAGACAAAAACAAATAATTTGCAAACACCAAACCAGCTCTACAGGAAATATTGAAAGGGGTCCTCTAAGCGAAGAGAGACCCTAAAAGTAGTAGATCAGAAAGAAACAGAGACAATATACAATAACAGTCACCTTACAGGCAATACAATGGTACTAAATTCATATCTCTCAATAGTTACCCTGAATGTTAATGCACTAAATGCCCCAATCAAAAGACAAAGGGTATCAGAATGGATTAAAAAAACAAACCCATCAATATGCTGTCTATAAGAAACATCTCAGACCTGAAGACACATCCAGATTTAAAGTGAGGGGGTGGAAAACAATGTACCATGCTAATGGACAACAGAAGAAAGCAGGGGTGGCAATCCTTATATCAGATCAATTAGATTTTAAGCCAAAGACTATAATAAGAGATGAGGAAGTACACTATACCATACTCTATCATACTTACCTAGTGTACATGGAGCAATCTGCAGAATAGACCACATTCTGGGTCATAAATCAGGTCTCAACTGGTAACAAAATATTGGGATCATTCCCTGTATATTTTCAGACAACAATGCTCTGAAGCTAGAACTCAACCATAAGAGGAAAATTGGTAAGAACACAACTATATGGGACTGAACAGCATCCTTCTAAAAAATGAATGGGTCAACCAGGAAATTAAAGAATAATTGAAAAAAAATCATTATGATTTGGAAACAAATGATAATGAAAACACAATGGTTCAAAATCTGTGGGACAGAACAAAGGTAGTCCTGAGAGGAAAATATATAGTGGTACAAGCCTTTCTCAAGAAACAAGAAAGGTCTCAAATACACAACCTAACCCTATACCTAAAGAGCTGGAGAAAGAACAAGAAAGAAAGCATATATGTAGCAGGAGAAGAGAAATCATAAAGACCAGAGCAGAAATCAATGAAATAGAAAAAAAAAAGAACAAATCAATGAAACTTGAGCTGGTTTTTGAAAGAATTAATAAGACTGACAAACCCCTGGCCAGACTTATCAAAACGAAAAGAGAAAGGATCCAGATAAATAAAATCATGAATGAAAGAGGAGAGATCACAATCAACACCAAAGAAATACAAACAATTATAAGAACATATTATGAGCAACTTTACACCAAAAAATGTGACAATCTGGAAGAAATCGATACATTTCTAGAGACATATAACCTACCACAACTGAACCAGGAAGAAATAGAAAACCTGAACAGACCCATAAGCAGTAAAAAGATTGAAACAGTCATCAAAAATCTCCAAACAAACAAAAGCCCAGGGCCAGATGGCTTCCCAGGGGAATTCTACCAAATATTTAAAGAATAATTAAGTCCTATTCTCCTGAAACTGTTCCAAAAAAATAGAAATGGAAGGAAAACTTTTAAACTCATTTTATGAGGCCAGCATCAACATGATCCCAAAACCAGACAAGGAACCCTTCAAAAAAGAGAACTACAGACCAATATCCTTGATGAACACAGATGCGAAAATTCTCACCAAAATACTGACCAATAGGATCCAACAGTACATTAAAAGGATTATTCACCACGACCAAGTGGGGTTTGTTCCAGGTCTGCAAGGTTGGTTCAACATCTACAAATCAATCAATGTGATAAAATACATTAATAAAAGAAAGAACAAGAACAATATGATACTCGGGCGCCTGGGTGGCTCAGTGGGTTAATCCTCTGCCTTCGGCTCAGGTCATGATCTCAGGGTCCTGGGATTGAGCCCCGCATCGGGCTCTCTGCTCAGCAGGAGGCCTGCTTTCTCCTCTCTGCCTGTGTCTCTGCCTACTTGTTATCCCTTTCTGTCAAATAAATAAATAAAATCTTTTTAAAAAAAGAGTAAAAAAAAAAAACCATATGATACTCATAATAGATGCTGAAAAATCATTTGACAAAACAACAACCCTTCCTGATCAAAACTCTTCAAAGTGTAGGGATAGAGGGCATATACCTCAATATTATGAAAGCTGTCTATGAAAAACCCACTGCAAATATCATTATCAATGGAGAAAAACTGAAAGCTTTTCTGCTAAGGTCAGGAACACGACAGGGATGTCGGTTATCACCACTGCTATTCAACATAACACTAGAAGTTGTAGCCTCAGCAATTACACAACAAAAAGAAATTAAATGCATCTAAATCAGCAAAGAAGAAGTCAAACTATCACTCTTTGCAGATTATATGATACTATATGTGGAAAAGCCAAAAGGCTCCACTCCAAAACTGCTAGAACTTGTAAAGGAATTCAGTAAAGTGTCAGGATATAAGTCAATGCACAGAAATCAGTTGCATGTCTTTACACTAACAACAAGACAGAAGAAAGAGAAATTAAAGTCAATCCCATTTACAGTTGCACCCAAAACCATAAGATACTTAGGAAGAAACCTAACCAAAGAGGCAAATAATCTATACTCAGAAACTATAAAGTACTAATGAAAGAAATTGAACAAGGCACAAAGAAATGGAAAAATGTTTCATGTTCATGGATTGGAAGAACAAATATTGTGAAAATGGCTATGCCACCTACAGCAATCCACACATTTAATGCAATCCCTATGAAAATCCTATCCATTTTTTTCAAAGAAATATAACAAATAATCCTAATATTTATATGGAACCAGAAAAGACCTCGAATAGCCAAAGGGATATTGAAAAAGAAAGCCAAAGTTGGTGGCATCACAATTCTAGACTTTAAGCTCTATTACAAAGATGTCATCATCAAGACAGTATGGTACTGGCACAAAAACAGAAACATAGATCAATGGAACAGAATAGAGAGCCCAGAAATAGACCCTCAACTCTTTGGTCAACTAATCTTTGACAAAGCATGAAAGAATGTCCAATGGAAAAAAGACAGCCTCTTCAACAAATGGTGTTGGGAAAATTGGACAACCACATGCAGAAAATTGAAATTGGTCCATTTACTTACACCACACATGAAAATAGACTCAAAATGGATGATGAACCTCAATGTGAGAAAGGAATCCATCCAAATCCTTGAGAAGAACACAGGCAGCAACCTCTTCGACCTCAGCCACAGCAACATCTTCCTAGGAACATCGCCAAAGGCAAGGGAAGCAAGGGCAAAAATGAACTATTGGGATTTCATCAAGATCAAAAGCTTTTGCACAGCAAAGGAAACAGTTAACAAAGCAATAGACAACTGACAGAATGGGAGAAGATATGTGCAAATGACATATCAGATAAAGGGCTATTATCCAAAATCTATAAAGAGCTTAGCAAACTCAACACCCAAAGAACAAATAATCCAATCAAGAAATTGGCAGAGGACATGAAAAGATATTTCTGCAAAGAAGACATCCAGATGGCCAACAGACACATGAAAAAATGCTCCACACCACTCGGCATCAGGGAAATACAAATCAAAACCACAATGAGATACCACCTCACACCAGTCAGAATGGCTAAAATTAAGAAGTCAAGAAATGACAGATGCTCGTGGGGATGCGGAGAGAGGGGAACCCTCCTACACTGTTGGTGGGAATGAAAACTGGTGCAACCACTGTGGAAAACAGTGTAGAAGTTCCTCAAAAAACTGAAAATAGAGCTACCATATGACCCAGCATTTGCACTCCTGGGTATATATATCCTAAAGATAAAAATGTGGTGCTCCGAAGGGGCATGTGCACCTGAATGTTTATAACAGCAATGTCCACAATAGCCAAACTATGGAAAGAACCTAGATGTCCATCAACAGATGAATTAACATGAAATAATATGACAAAGAAGAAGTTGTATATATATACAATGGAATGTTATGCAACCATCAAAAGAAATGAAATCTTGCCATTTGCGGTGACATGGATGGAACTAGAGGGTATTATGCTAGTGAAATAAGGCAATTGGAGAAAGACAACTATCATATGATCTCCCTGATATGAGGAAGTGGAGATGCAATGTGGGGGGTTTGGGGGGTAGGAAAAGAAAAAAAAATGAAAGAAGATGGAATTAGGAGGGAGACAAACCATAAAAGACTAAATCTCAAAAAACAGACTGAGGGTTGCTGGGGGGTGGGCGGACGGGGAGAGGGTGGTGTGGATATGGACATTGGGGAGGCTGTGTGCTATGATGAGTGCTGTGAAATGTGTAAACCTGGCGATTCACAGGCCTGTACCCCTGGGGATAAAAATACATTATATGTTTATTTAAAAATTTAAAAATTAAAAAAAAAACTGAATAGACAAATAACCAGTAACAATATTGATGCAGTGATCAAAAACTTCCCCCAAAACAAGAGTAAGATTTGCTGGACTCCCTGTGTAATTCTACTAAGCATTTAAAGAAGAAATATTACCTGGTCTATTGAATTTGTTTCAAAAAAATAGAAACAGAAGGAAAACTTCCAGATTCTTATCATGAGGTCAGCATTACCTTTGTCCCAAAACCAGAGAAAGACAGTTTCAAAAGGCAGTATTTCAGACCATATGGATGAATATGGATACCAAGATTCTTTTTTTTTTTTTTTAAAGAGATCACAGTAGGAGAGAGGAAGGGAAGAGATCACAGAGAGAGGAAGGGAAGCAGGCCCGCCGCTAAGCAGAGAGCCCGATGTGGGACTTGATCCCAGGACCCTGAGATCATGACCTGAGCTGAAGGCAGCGGCTTAACCCACTGAGCCACCCAGGCACCCCTGGATACCAAGATTCTTAACAAGATCCCAGTTAATAGGATCTGACAGTACATTAAAAGGATTATCCACCACAACCAGGTGTGATTTATCCCTGGAATGCATGGGTGATTCAACATTCACAAAGCAATTAATGAGATAGAACAAATTAATAAAGAAGAGAGAAGAGCTACATGGTTTTCTCAATTGATGCAGAAAAAGCATTTGATAAAACACAACATCTGTTCCTGATTAAAACTATTCAGAGTATAGGGATTAGGGAACATTCCTCAATTTAATAAAATCCATATATGAAAATACCACCCCAAATATCATTGTCAATGTGGAAAAACTGAGTGCCTTTCACTTAAGGTCAGGAACACGATGATGATGCCGACTCTCACTACTATTGTCCAACATAGTACTAGAAGTCCTAGCAACGGTGATTAGAAAACAAAACAAAAATACATAAATAAAAGATTTTCAAATTGGCAATGAAGAAGTCAAACTCTCTCTTTTCACATTTGACAGGATATTTTATGTGGAAAACCTAATAAACCTCCCAAATGTTTAGAACTCATACAGCAATTCAGTAATTTGGTAGGATACAAAACCAATGCCCTGAAATCAGTTGCTTTCTTACACACTAACAATGAACCTGTAGAAATGGAAATTAGAGAATCAATTGCATTTAAAATAACACCAAAATCCATAAGATAGCTTGGAATAAACCTAACAGAAGAGGAAAACGTTTATGAAGTATACAAACAAAAACAGACAAACAAAAAACTGATAAAAGTTTATGACAAGAGAAAAAAATATATATATATAAACAAAAAAAGAAGAAACTTGTCAAAAAGAACCCCAAGTATAAGATTTATATACTATCAAAACAAACACAAATACACAGAAACACTGGCGAAAGAAAAAGATGGGAGAGTGGTTATAAATTCTCAGTGTGGGTGAGGAAGGTTATTTTGATTCTTCCTGGATGTATCTTGATATCTTTGTTAAAGGACTGAACTTTCCTAAGATAAAGGGGGATTACAAAATGGTTTACCTATAGGGGTAGCATTGACTGGAGAAAGGGGATTACCTTGAAGTTTAATTCTATATGAATATTAGAAAATAAAAATAAAAAAGGAATAAACTAGACTAAACTAAGCTAAAATTTAAAAAGAATTAAAAAATAGAAAAGCAAAAGAAAAACACATGTGTATGTATCAAAAAGTTCAGGTTAGAAGGTTATTATGGAATTTGATGTACTGGACATCTCACTGCGATGGTAAATAGGTTAAAAATTATCTATATATAAAAAAATGAACCAGAATAGTGGGAACGAGTTAAAAATAAAAGTCGTATCTATGAAGTGTTGGTGGTTGTCCTCTTGTAGTCTCTCTTTTTTTTTTTTTTTCTTTCCTGGTTGGTTTTCTGGGAGAGGGTCCTGCCACGTGGGTTTTCAGTCAATGATGTTCCCTGGTTTAAGTCCTCCCGCCCCCCCTCAAGGGGGTGGGCTCTGAGGAAACCGTTTTTTTTTTTTCAGGCTTTTGTTCTCTGGAGGTTTTTATGTTTGTTCACTTTTTTCTATTGCCTTGAGAGTTTTTGATGGTTTTTGTATGTTTAGAGGAAAGCAAACTGCACCCAGACCTCCCTCTTAGAGTTTAGAAGCCTCAGTCTGCTCCCCTGTGGGTGCTTCAGGGTCCATATAAATTCCCCCTTGGCTGATGGAAGAGCAGGTTCTGAGTTGTGGTCCCTGGGGACACAGGATCTTCTGCTTGTACCCAAAAACCACAGCAGTGGCAGCTGTCTGGGAAGCTCCAGACCGCCAGAGAGGTTCCAAGCAGCTATTGCACACTGAGATTTTCCTGCTGGGCCGGGCTGGGAATGCCTGGTCTTTCCAGGTCTAAAAGTGCCAGGCTTGTGTGCACCTCTCTCAGGGGAGGTTGTGGGGTGCATGCGTCTCAGGCTCTGATAGCAGGGCGTGGGTCTAAAAGTGCTAGGCTGGGCCTTTGCACACCTCTCTCAGGGAAGGGTGTGGGGCATTCACATCTCAGGCTCTGTTAGCACAGCTTGGCATTCTGCTGTCTGGCGAGGCTCCCAGCCCCTCACAGGAGCCAGACCCCATGCGTTCTCATGCACACTGGTGGCTCAGGGACCAAGACCTGGTTTCTCTGCCACACTCTGGCTCAGCACCATGGGAGGCTGTCCTGGTCCGGGTACTTAAGCTCCTGTCTCTAGCCACCCCGATTCCCACAATTTCCCCCCGTGATCCTTTGATCTTTTTGAGTGCTTTCAACCAGACTCCAAGTTAATGCTGGTCCTCAGTTGCAGGGCACTCTTATATTGGGGTATTACTTTCCAGTCAGTCTCCTCTGGTGGCTCCCTCCCCCTTTTGTTTATCTTCCAATATCAGTCCAATGTTATGACTCTGCTTTACCTGCCCACTGGCGTCTTCTGCCCCTGTAGAGACCCAGACATGTATAATTCTAATCTCAGGCTGATTTCATGTGTGATTGGAGTTTTGGTAGGTAATCAGCTCACTTTAGTATACAGGTTGAAATGGCTCCTCCTACTACTTCCCCGCCATCTTGTCTCTCGGGGAAAAGGATCTATACTTTAGGAACTGTGGAACACTTATGAAAGAAATTGAAGAAGACACAAGAAGATGGAAAACCATCCCATGCTCATGAATCAGAAGAATAAACAAATATTGTTAAAATGTTCATGCTGCCCAGAGCAGTCTATACTTTCATCACCATCCCAATCAAAATACCATCAGCATTTTTCAAATAGCTAGAACAAACGATCCTAAAATCTGTATGGAACCAGTAAAGATCTCAAATTGCCAAGGAAATGTTGAAAAAGAAAAAAAAAAGAAAACAAAAAACAAGGCTGGGGGCATCAAGTCGCCCGATTTCAAGCTTTATTACAAAGCTGTGATCACCAAGACAACATAGAACCAGCACAAAAACAGACGCATAAACCAATGGAACAGAGTAGGGAGCCCAGATATGGACCCTCAACTCTATGGTCAATTAATCTTTGGCAAACCAGGAAAAAATATGCAATGGATAAAGGACATTCTCCTCAATAAATGGTGTTGGAAAAATTGGACAGCTATATACAGAAGAATGAAGCATGACCTTACTCCTACACCATACACAAACATAAACTCAAAATGGATGAAGGAACTCAATGTGAGACAGGAATCCATCAGAATCCTAGAGGAGAAAATAGTCACTAACATCTTCAATATCAGTCACAGCAACTTCTTTCAAAACACGTCTCCACAGGCAAAGGAAACAAAAGCGAAAATGAACTTTTGGGATTTCATCAAGATATATAGCTTCTGCACAGCAAAGGAAACAGTCAACAAAACAAAGAGGCGACCCAAGGAATGTAAGAAGGTATTTACAATTGACACTGCAGACAGAGGGCTGATAGCTGAGATCTATAAAAAATAGTTCTCAAACTCAACACCCCCAAAACAATAATCAAGTCAAAAAATGGAAAAAAAAAAAAAAAAAAACAAAAAAAAAACCAGACACTTCTCCAAAGAAGACATACAAATGGCTAACAGACACATGAAAAAATGTTCATTATCATTATCCACCAGGGAAATTTAAATCAAAACAACATTGAGGTACGATCTTACAGCAATTATAATGGCAAAAACTGAGAAAAAGCAAATGTTGGTGAGTATGTGGGGAGAGGGGAATCCTCTTGCACTGCTGGTGGGAATGCAAGTTGGTATAGCCACTTTAGAAAACTGTGGAAATTCCTCAAAAAAATTAAAAATAGAGCTACCCTATGACCTGGCTGTTACACTACTGGGTATTTACCACAAAGATACAGTTGTAGTGAAAAGAAGGGCCATATGCACCCCAATGTTCATAGCAGCAATGTCCACAATAGCAAAACTGTGGAAAGAGTTCAGATGCCCTTCAACAGATGGATGGATAAAGAAGATGTGGTCCATATATACAATGATATATTGCTCAGCCATCAGAAAGGATGAATACCCAACTTTTGCATCAATGTGCATGAGACTAGAGGAGATTATGATAAGTGAAATAAGTCAAGTACAGAAAGACAATTTTCATTTGGTTTCTGTTATTTGTGAAATATAAGGAATACCATGAATGACATTAGGAGAAGGAAGGGAAAAATGATGGGGGGTTGCAAATCAGAAGGGGAGATAAACCATGAGAGACTGTGGACTTCAAGTAACAAACTGTGGGTTTAAGAGGGGAGGTGGGTGGGAGGATGGATTGGCCTGGTGATGGCTATTAAGAAGTGAACATACTGCATGGAGCACTGGGTGTTATATGCAAACAGTGAAACTTAGAACATAACATCAAAAATTAATGATGTACAGTATGGTGACTAACATAACACAATTATGAAATTTTAAAAATCAATAAATTTTTTAAAATATGAGGATAAGAGACCTTTATTAGAGAAGGAATACTATAGTTTCAGACCTTGTTTTTAATTAAAATAAATCAAAGGAAAAAAAATTTTAAAACTACCAGACTGAAACAGAAAGAAACAGAAAATCTGAACAGATCCATAATCAGCAAGAAAATTAAAGCAGTAATAACAAATATCCCACAAAACAAGATTCCAGGGTCAAATGGTTTCCCAGGAGAATTCTACCAAGTATTTAATGAAGAAATAATAATTATTCTGCTGAAGCTATTTCAAAAAAATTCGAAAAGGAAGGACAACTCCCAAACTCATTCTATGAGGCCAGCAATACCTTGATCCCCAAACCAGACAAAGACCCCATTAAAAAGGAGAAATACAGACTAATCTCCCTGATGAACAAGAATGTCAAGTACTCACCATGATACTAACCAATAGGCTCCAACAGTATCTTAAAATATTATTCATAATGACCAAGTTTGATTTATTCCTGGGTTGAAAGGGTGGTTCAACATTTATTAAAAAATGCATTTTTAATTAAATCAATTGGTTTTAATTTCATTTTGGTTCTCTCTTTCTAACTATAAGTTTTGAGTAAGTTACATAGTCTCTTTGATCTTTATTTTCATATATTTAAAATCACAATGATAATACTATGTACTCCTCCAAGTTATTGTGAAGATAAAATGAAATAATCCATACAACAATCCATAGTATTTAGATTTTAATAAATCCAAATTTAAAATTTAAATTTACCCAGTGACTATTAGCTTCTGCTGTCATTAGTACTAGTACTAATACCACCACCACCACCACAACCACTATGTATTTTTTTGTTCTGTATTTTTGTTTAAAGTTATTATAATAACTTTTTCTCTGGGATATTAAGACTTTATGTAAACATAATTTAATACATAGAGACATGTTTAATTAACTTTATCATTCCAGATTATGTTTTATAACAACACTTTGATGAACATCTTTGGGAATAATACAAACAAAATCTTATTTTAAAGTATAATTTTTAATGTGAAAATAAACCCATTCCATAACTGATTCCATCGAGTGGTATCTCAAGTATTTTAATTCATTGTGGAGTTATATTGGATATTTATATATATCCATATCCATATATATATATATATATATATATATATATATATATATAATATGGACTTGAGAATCTAGATTAAAAAATATTTTATTTATTTGAGAGAGAGAGAGTGTGTCTGAGTGAGGGGAGGGACAAAGGGAGAGGGTGAAGCAGACTCCTCACTGAGCAGGGAGTCAGATGCAGAGCACCATCTCAGGACCCTAACATGACCTGAGCCGAAGGCAGATACTTAACAGACTGAAATTTCTAGGTGCCCTAGAGATCCATATTATTTTTTACATAGGGTAAATAATTCTACACTCCATCTACTAAAGTAAATGAATCCAGGGGATTCCAATTAATTTATAAAGTGGGGATTTCAGGCCATAATGAGCTTAATGTTTGTATTTATGCTTACATTTAAGACAGGTAATTCTATTAATCTATTTATATCAATGTATACCCATATACCTATATATCTATATCTATATCTATAAGCACACATGCTTCTTTACAGTCATACACATAGGACACTCCATATATACTTACTGACAGTAAAATTACATCTAGTTATTAAAGGAAAATATTTAATCACTAAAAATATATCTCACTGTCTCAAGTTGTTTTATGTTATTAAATGACATTTTGGAACTAGACCACAGCTGGCATCAATGATGGATTTTTTTTTAATTAGTAAAGCTGCTAATGAACTGATTTGACACAGTGCTTAGCACACAGAGATTATTATAAACTTTTAGATGATATAAATTTAGACAATTCTAGGTGACAGTATTAAGAAAGAAACTAGCACAGAGTCTGTATATGATACTACAAAAATAATCTACAGTGTTGAAAAGGTTATTTATAATTTGCAAAACTGCACATTCCTTGATGAACTGAGTAAGCTTGTGTAAGATAGAAGGTTAATAAAATAGCTTAAAGTTACCAGAGGTATACATATTTGAGAAGTGTTTGTAACATGTTTAAAAAAATCTGAACATTAAGATAAGGAAGAGTTTCTTAGTGTATATGTTATTCAGTATTTATTTTATATATATATAAAGAGATACTTATTTTAAGCAAATGAACTCTCTAAAGTATAGAAGTTTCAAACTGTAAGTGATGTAAGTCTTCTAGACAGTTAGTTTTAAGATGGACTAAAGAAAGCAATGCCTAATAATTGGCACAAAAACAGACACATAGATCAATGGAATAGAACAGAGAACCCAGAAATGGACCCTCAACTCTATGGTCAACTAATCTTCAACAAAGCAGGAAAGAATATCCAATAGACATTATTTAATAGACATTAAATTATTTAATAGAAGATCAAATTCATGATCTAGAAGACGAACTGATAGAAAAGAAGGACTGGGGAATGCCTGAAACAAACAGCTTAGAAGTCATGAAAACAGAATTGGAGAAATTAAAGATGCCATGAAATGTTCTAGTGTCAGAATTATTGGGATCCCCGAGGGGGTAGATAGAGAGAGGACTAGGAGATATAGTTAAACAAATCCTAGAAGAGAATTTCTGTAATCTGGGGAATGGAAAAAAGTAATCATGTCCTAGAGGCAGAGAGGACACCTCCAAAGATCAAAGAGGGTAGAGAGACCTACCAGCATGTGATTGCAAAATTCACAAATTGTAAAATCAGAGAAAATGTCTCAAGGACAGCTAGGTGGAAGAGATTCCTTACTTACAGTGAGAGAAACATCAGAAGAATGTTAGACCTGTCCACAGAAACCTGGAAAGCCATAAAGGAATGGCAAGACATATTCAGGGCACTAAATGAGAAGAACATACAGCTGAGAGTTCTTACATTCAGAATGGATGGAGAGATAAAGAGTTTCCAGGACTGACAAAGACTAAAAGATTATGTGACCAGCAAGCTGGAACTACAAGAAATATAAAAGATATCTTATAAAAGAAAAAAAAAACACACACACACACAAAAAATGATATAGAACAGAAATTTACAAAGACAACCTGTAGATACAAGGACTTCACATCCAACAGGTAGACAGTAAAGACTTATACTTCAATAATCACTCTCAATGTGAAGGGTCCGAATGCTCCCATAAAATGACACGGGGCTGTAGATTGGATAAAAGGCAGGAGCCATTCATATGCTGTTTACAAGAAACACGTTTTGAACCTAAAGATACATCCAGCCTGAAAGCAAAGGAATGGAAAACCATCTTACATGACAACAGGCCTCCAAGGAAAGCTGGAGTAGTGATTCTCCTATCTGACAAATTAGACTTTAACCTAAAGTCTGT
>NC_081575.1:23176944-23182463 GCF_022355385.1 Mustela nigripes | reverse complement strand
GCCACAGCAAATTCTTTCAAGACATGTCCCCAAAGACAAAGGAAACAAAAGTAAAAATGAACTTCTGGGATTTCATCAAGATCAAAAGTTTCTGCACAGCAAAGGAAACAGTTAACAAAACAAAGAGGAAGCCCATGGAATGGGAGAAAATATTCACAAATGACACTTCAGACAAAGGGCTGAGAGCCAAGATCTATAAAGAACTTCTCAATCTCAACACCCAGAAAATGAATAATCAGGTAAAAAGAAAAGAAAAAAAAAACAGGCAGAAGACATGAGCAGATGATTATCCAGTGAAGACATACAAATAGCTAGGAGACACATGAGAAGAATATTCCTTGTCATTAGGCATCAGGGAGATTCAAATTAAAACCACATTGAGATACCACATTACACAAGTAGGAATGGCCAAAATTAACAAGACAGGAAACAACATGTGTTGGAGGGGATGTGGAGAAAGGGGAACCCTCTTACACTGTTGGTGGGAATGCAAGTTGGTGCAGCCACTTTGAAAACAATGTGGGGATTTCTCAAAGAATTAAAAATAAAGCTATCATATGACCCTGCAATTGCACTACTGGATATTTGCGCCAAATATACAGATGTAGTGAAAAGAAGGGTCATCTGTTCCCCAATGTTCATAGCAGCAATGGCCACAATCACCCAAAGAGCCAAGATGCTCTTCAACAGATGAATGGATAAAGAAGATATGGTCCATATATACAAAAGAATATTATGTCTCCATCAGTAAAGATTAATACCCAACTTTTGTATCAACATAGATAGGACTGGAGGAGATTTTGCTGAATGAAGTAAGTCAAGCAGAGAAAGTCAATTATCATATGGTCTCACTTGTGGAGCATAAGGAATAACACAAAGTACATTGGGAGAAGGAGAGGAGAAGGAATTTGGGGGAAATTAGAGGGGGAGATGAACCATGAGAGACTCTGGCTCTGAGAAACAAACTGAAGGATTTGGAAGGGAGAGAGAAGGGGGTTGGGTGAGTCTGGTGGTGACTATTAAGGAGGGAACATATTGCATGGGGCACTGGGTTTGGTGATAAAGAATGAAACTTGGAACACTGAAAAAATAAAATAAAGTTTAAATTAAAAAAAAAAAACATAGTAATACTGTATAACCCAGCAATTTCATTACTGAGTATTTACCCCAAAGGTACAGAAGTAGTGAAAAGAAGGGCCATATGTACCCCAAAGTTCATAGCAGCAATGTCCACAATAGCCAAACTGTAGAAACAGCTGAGATACACTTTAACAGACAGATGGATAAAGATGTGGTCCATATATACAATGGAATATTACTCAGCCATCAGAAAACTTGAATCCCCAACTGTTGCCTCAACATGGATGTGACTGGAGAGAGATTATGCTAAGTGAAATAAGTCAAGCAGAGAAAGTCAATTATCATATGGTTTCACTTGTCGAACAGAAGGAATAACATGGAAGACATTAGGAGAAGAGAAGGAATAGTGAAGGGTGGAAATTGGAGGGCAGATGAACCATGAAAGAATGTGGACTCTGAGGAACAAACTGAGGGTATCAGGGGGTTTGTGGTGGAGGGATGGGTGAGCCTGGTGGTGGGTATTAAGGAGGGCATATATTGCATGGAGCATCCGGTATTATACATAAACAATGAATCTTGGAACACTACATCAAATCTAATGATGTATTGTATGGTGACTAACATAACACAATATTTTTTTTTTAAATCAATGTTTGGGGGCACCTGGGTGGGTCAGTGGGTTAAGCCTCTGCCTTCAGCTCAAGTCATGATCTCAGTGTCCTGGGATTCAGCCCCACATTGGGCTCTTTATTCAGCAAGGAGGCTGATTCCCCTTCTCTCTCTGCCTGCCTCTCTGCCTACTTGTGACCTCTCTTTCTGTCAAATAAATAAATAAATAATCTTTAAAGATTAAAAAAAATTAAAAAATCAAGTGTAAAGGTATAATTTATAAAACTTTTCTGAAAATAATTTTTTAAAAGATTATTTGTTTATTTATTTGACAAAGTGAGAGACCCTGAGAGAGAGGGAACACAAGCAGGGTGAGTGGGAGACAGAGAATCAGGCGGGAAGTATCCCAGAGGTGGGAATAATTGGCACACAAGAATCAACAGCAAAATGAATTGTAATAAACTTCATGGGCTCAAAGATGAAAAAAAAATTTCCCTTGGACATCCAAGTAAAAATGTAAAACCAGCTGTAAAGAGAAGAAACTAAGCATGTTTCAGTAATTTTCATATCACTTTGCAATATTAGAAATCACCAGAACAATGCTCACAGAATCTGTTCATGGAACAAAGTTACCTGAATTTTAATTCAAATATAATGATAACAAACTAATTTTTGAATTTGCAATATCTCATGAAGAGCAGATAGCATACATCTTATTGAACTGAACTAATAGAGGAAGAATTTCAGACAAAGAAATGATGAAAAATAATCTGTTAAATAAAGAGAGAGTGAGCATTATACTCATTAGAGCATAGTTATAAAACTAAAACCGAAATGACTGTTTCAGAGCAGAATTTAAGTACTATAAATCATTGTAATATAGTAATATTCTGACCAGATTAAGTTGGACTGGGGTGCAAAAGAGAAAATAGAAAGGAATGCAAATAGATTCCCCAGTCTTTTATAACTTGAGCATCAAAATATGTAATTTAAAGCTATTAAATTAAATAATAGATTGCATATATTATGGTCAAATATAAGGGAACCAAAAAAAGAAAAAAAAGATTAAAATCATATGGTGGGAGAGGTGTAATAAACTAGAAAAAGTAAATGTGTAATAATTCTGCCATTTTTATTGGTGGAGTCCTATTAGTACTGTCACATAAAATAGAACATTAATATTAAAATTATAGTTAAAGAAACCCCTAAAAACAAATCAAAACTCAAGATTTCATATTATTTTAAAAAAGGTACTAAGGAGGGCATGTATTGCATGGAGCAGTGGGTGTGGTACATAAACAATGACTCTTGGAACACTGAAAAAATAAAATAAAATTTAATAAAAGAATATATACAAATAGTGCAAAAAAAAAACCACCAAACACAAAACAAATAATTGAATAAAGATATAAAACCAGTAAATACAAATATAGGGTATTATGATAGAATTGAGGTCTACACATATCTGTGAAAGTGGTAAACAATTAGTAAAAGGAGGAAAAAAAACCCAAGTATTTTCTTGTTTAGACCACAGAGTAAAATGTGACTATATGCTGTAGAACCATAGGAAATCAAGTGGCTTAGAAAAGTTAAAAATAAAAGGCAAGGGAGGAGACAAGATAGTGGGGAAGTAGGAGGAGGTGCCTTTTCGACCTGTACCTTCAAGTGAGCTGATTACCTACCAAAGAATTCCGATCACCCATGAAAAGAGACTGAGATCAGTATTTACACATCTGGATCTCTACAGGGGCAGAAGATGCCAGTGGACAGGTAAAGCAGAGTGAGAACTTCGGACTGATATCTGAAGATAAACAAAAGCGGGAGGGAGCCACCAGAGACAACCGATTGGAAAGTAATACCCCAATCCGAGAGTGCCCTTGCATCCAGTGGCAGTGTTGGATTCTTGGGTAAGGGGATCCGCGGGTCTTTCACCCTGTGTCTGGGGACCAGCAATATCTTGGAGTCTGGTTGAAAGCACTCAAAGAGAGCAAAGGATTGCAGGGGAAATTGCAGGAATCGAGGGGCTAGGGACAGGGGCTTAAGTCCCCGGACCCAGGACAGCCTCCCCTGGCGCTGAGCCAGAGAAAGTGCTGGGGAGAAACCAGGTCTTGGTCCTGAGCCGCCAGCATGCCCAAGATCGTGTGGGGTCTGGCTCCTGTGAGGGGCTGGGAGCCTCACAAGAAGGCAGAGGCTCCAGGGCCAGAGGGCAGGTGCTACAGAGCCTGAGACAACGCCCCCGCCCAGACCTGCGCCATTCCACCAGAGCCTGAGATGCGTGCGCGCCCCATACACTCCACTGAGAGAGGTGCGGAAAGGCCCAGCCTGGTGCTCTCAGACTCGCGCCATTCCAACAGAGCCTGAGACGCATGCACATGCTCCCGCCACACACTCCCCTGAGAGAGGTGCGCGCAAGTCCGGCACTCTTAGACCCAGAAAGACCAGGCACTCCCAGCCCAGGCCAGCAGGAAAATCTCACCATGCGATCACTGCTTGAAACCTCTCTGGCAGTCTGGAGCTGCCCAGACAGCCGCCGCTGCCATGGTTTTGGGTACAAACAGAAGATCCTGCATCCCCAGGGACTGCGACTCAGAACCTGCTCTGCCAGCAGCCAAGGGGGAATTTATTTGATCTCTGCAGCCAGACTGAGGCTTCTCTCTAAGAGGGAGGTCAGGGTACAGTTTGCTTTCCTCTAAACCTACAAAAACCATCAAAAGCGATCAAGGCAAGGAGAAAAAAAAGTGAACAAACATAAAAACCTCCAGAGAACGAAAGCCTGAAAAAATCGGTTTCCCCAGAGCCCACCCCCTTGAGGGGGGGCGGTAGAACTTAACTCAGGGAACATCATTGACTGAAAACCCAAACGGCAGGCCCCTACCCCAGAAAACTAACCAGGAAAGAAAAAAAAAAAAAAAAAGACAAGAGAACAGCCAACACTACTTCATAGGACAACTTTTATTTCTGACTCGTTCCCACTATTATGGTTCATTTTTTTTGCATATATACATAATTTTTTAACCTATTTACCATCAGAGTGAGATGTCCAGTACATCAAATTCCATAATAACCATCTAACCTGAACTTTTTGATACATAAACCCGTGTTTTCCTTTGGCATCTCTATTTTTTTCTTAATTTTAGTTTAGTTTAGTCTAGTTTTCTCATTTGTTTATTTTTATTTTCTAAGATTCATATTGAGTTAAACTTCAAGGTAATCCCCTTTCCCCAATCAATGCTACCCCTACAGGTAAACCAATTTTTAATCACCCTTTATCATAGGAAAGTTGAGTTCTTTAACAAGGATATCAAGATACATTCACGATGAATCAAAGCAACCTTTTTTGCCCACACTGAGAATTTACTACCACTCTCCCATCTTTTTCTTCCGCCAGTGTTTCTGTGTATTGGTGTTTGGACTTTTTATTTTTTTAAGATTTATTTATTTATTTATTTATTTGACAGACAGAGATCACAAGTAGGCACAGAGGCAGGCAGAGACAGAGAGAGGAGGAAGCAGGCACCCTGCTGAGCAGAGCCTGATGCGTGGCTCAATCCCAGGACCCTGAGATCATGACCTGAGCCGAAGGCAGAGGCTCAACCCACTGAGCCACCCAGGTGCCCCATGATAGTATATAAATCTTATACTTGGGGTTCTTTTTGACGAGGTTCTTCCTCTATTTGCTTATATATGTTGAGAGAGAGAGATTTTTTTTTCTCTCTTGTCATATACTTTTATCAGTCTGTTTGTCTGTTTTTGTTTGTATACTTCCTAAATCTTACATTGGAACCATTTGGGCTGAACCTTCTCTTTTATCTTCCCTTTTTTTCCTGTCT
>NC_081575.1:23122199-23176844 GCF_022355385.1 Mustela nigripes | reverse complement strand
TATATGTATTTTTTTCTCTTCTCAGATACTTTTATAAGTCTTTCTATTTGTCTGTTTTTGTTTGTATACATCCTAAATCTTACCTTGGGGCCCATTTGGGCTGAACCTTCTCTTTTATCCTTCCCTTTTTTTCCTGTCTTTCTCTCCTCTCCTTTTTTCCCTTTTCTTTTCTTTTTTCTCTTGTTTGGTGGGGAATCCTGATTGCTCAGAAACATTACAGGGTGCACCTTGACTGCACCATGGTCAATACATCCAGCTACATCCATTCAGTCATCTCCCACCAAAATGACTAGGAGGAGGAATGCCCAACAGAAGAAAAATACAGAGGATGGGCCTTCTGTAACAGAGTTAATGACTATCAACATAGACAATATGTTGGAAAGAGAATTCAGGCTAACAATTATCCAGGCAATAGCTAGGTTTGAGAAAGCCATGGATGACCAAATGGAATTGATTAGGGCCAAACTGAAGCGACCAGGGAAGATGTTCACAATGTTAGGGCGGAGCTGAAAGCTACCAGGGAAGAGGTTCACAAAGCTCTCAATGAGTTCCAATCTAATCTAAATTCACTGAAAGCTAGGGTAACTGAGGCACAAGGTAGAATTAGTGATCTGGAGGACAAACAGAGAGAAAGGATCAGGAGGAAGTCTGGAACAAACAGCCTAGAAGCCACAAAAACAGAATCAGGGAAATAAATGATGCCATGAAACGTTACAACATCAGAATTATTGGAATCCCTGAAGGGGAGGAGAAAGAAAGAAGTCTAGAAAACATAGTTGAACAAGTTCTTCATGAAAATTTTCCCAATCTCATGAATGGAACCAACGTTCATGTACTAGAGGCCAAAGGGTCTCCACCCAAGATTACAGATTCCAGAAAAACATCAAGGCTCCTGATAGTAAAATTGAGGAATCATAATTGTAGATATAATCTCTTGAAAGGAGCTAGGGCAAAGAGGCTCCTTACTTACAGAGGAAAGTCCATCAGAATAACATCAGCCTGTCCACTGAGATCTGGCAAGCCAGAAAGGGCTGGCAAGATATATTCAGGGCACTAAATGATAAGAACATGCAGCCAAGAATACTTTATCCAGCAACACTGACATTCAAAATGGATGGAGAGATAAAGAGTTTCCAAGACCGGCGAGGCTTAAAAGACTGCAACCACCAAGAAATACTGCAGGAAATATGAAGGGGGCTTCTTAAAAGGAAGAAAAAGCCCAAGAAAACATTGAACAGAAATATAGAGACAATCTACAGAAAGAAAGACTTCAAAGGTAACTCGATGTCAATAAAAACGTATCTATCAATAATCACTCTCAATGTGAATGGCGTAAATGCACCCATCAGCGACACAGGGTTGCAGATTGGATAAAACGACAGGACCCATCCATATGATGTCTACAAGAGAACTATTTTGAAACTAAGGATACACCGAGACTGAAAGTGAAGGGATGGAGAAGCATCTTTCATGCCGATGGGCCTCAAAAGAAGGTTGAGGTAACAATTCTCATATCAGATAAATTAGATTTTAAACTAAAGACTATAGTCAGAGATACATAAAGGCACTACATAATTCTTAAAGGGACTATCCATCAAGATTATCTAACAATTGTAAATATCTATGCCCCCAATATGGGAGCAGCCAGCTACATAAGAAAACTATTAATCAAGATAAAGAGTCATATTAATATCAATACATTAATAGTAGGAGAGCTTAACATGCCTCTCTCAGAAATAGACAGATCATCGAAGCAGAAAATCAATAAAGAAACAAGAGCACTGAATGACACACTGGAACAGATGGACCTCATAGATACATATGGAACATTCCACTCTAAAACAACAGAATACTCATTCTTCTCAAGTGCACATGGAACCTTCTCCAGAATAGACCATGTACTGGGTCACAAATCAGGACTCAACCAATACCAAAAGACTGAGATTATTCCCTGCATATTCTCAGATCACATGCTTTGAAAGTGGAGATCAATCACAAGGAAAAGTTCTGAAGGAACTCAGACAGCTGGAAGATAAAGGCCACCTTACTTAAGAATGCTTGGATCAACCAGGAGATCCAAGAAGAACTGAAACAATTCATGGAAACCAATGAGAATGAAGAAACTTCGGTCCAAAACCTATGGGATACAGCAAAGGCGGTCCTAAGGGGGAAATACATAGCCATCCAACCCTCCCTTAAAAAAAATAAAAAATCAAGAACACAGAAGCTGTCTCAGCACCTTAAAGAACTGGAGAATCAACAACAAATCAAACCAACTCCACACATAAGAAGGGAAATCATCAGGATTAGATCTGAGATCAATTAGGTAGAAACCAGAGATATAGTAGAACGTATCAATGAAACTAAAAACTGGTTTTTTGAAAGAATCAATAGAGAAATAAAATGTATCCAAATTGCTAATGAAGAATTCAAACTCTCTCTCTTCACAGATGACTTGATTCTTTATATGGAAAACCCAAAAGACTCCACCCCCAAACTACTAGAACTCATACAGCAATTCAGTAACGTGGCAGGATACAAAGTCAATGTGCAGAAATCAGTGGCTTTCTTATACACTAACAATGAAAATACAGAAAGGGAAATTAGAGAATGGATTCCATTTACTATAGCACCAAGAACCATAAGATACCTGGTAATAAACCTAACCAAAGAGGTAAAGGAACTGTACTTGAGGAACTACAGAATGCTCATGAAAGAAATTGAAGAAGAGACAAAAAGATTGAAGACTATTCCATGCTCTTGGATCAGAAGAATAAACATTGTTAAAATGTCTATGCTGCCTAGAGAAATCTATAATTTTAATGCCATTCTGATCAAAATTTCACCTGTATTTTTCATAGAGCTGGATCAAATAATCCTAAAATTTGTATGGCATTATAAAAGAGCCCAAATCGCTAAGGAAATGTTGAAAAACAAAAATAAAACTGGGGGCATCATGTTACCTGATTTCAAGCTTTACTACAAAGCCATGATCACCAAGACAGCATGGTTCTGGCATAAAAACAGACACATAGACCAGTGGAACAGAGTAGAGAGCCCAGATATGGACCCTCAACTCTGTGGTCAATTAATCTGCGACAAAACACTGGAAAAAATATACAGTGGAAAAAAGACATTTTCTTCAATAAATGGTGCTGGGAAAACTGGACAGCTATATGCAGAAGAATAAAACTCAATCATTCTCTTCACCATACACTAAGATAAACTCAAAATGTATAAAAAACTTCAACTTGAGACAGGAATCCATCAGAATCCTAGAGGAGAACATAGGCAGTAACCTCTCCGATATCAGCCACAGCAACTTCTTTCAAGATATGTCTCCAAACGCAAAGGAAACAAAAGCGAATATGAACTTTTGTGACTTCCTCAAGATCAAAAGCTTCTTCACAGCTAAGGAAACTGTCAAAAAACAAACAAACAAACAAAAAACAAAGAGGCAACCCACGGAATGGGAGAAGATATTTGCAAATGACAATACAGACAAGAGGTTGATATCCAGGATCTATAAATAGTTCCTCAACACACACAAAACAGACAATCTTATCAAAAAATGGGCAGAAGATATGAACATACACTTCTCCAATCAAGACATACAAATGGCTATCAGATACATGAAAAAATTTCATCATCACTAGCCACATTCAAATTAAAACCACATTGAGATATCACCTTACACCAGTTAGAATGGGCAAAATTAGCAAGACAGGAAACAACATGTGTTGGAGAGGATGTGGAGAAAGAGGAACCCTCTTACACTGTTGGTGGGAATGCATGTTGGTGCAGCCTCTTTGGAGAGCAGTGTGGAAATTCCTCCAGAAATTAAAAATAGAACTTCCCTATGACCCTGCAATTGCACTCCTGGGTATTTACCCCAAAGATACAGATGTAGTGAAAAAAAGGGCCATCTGTACCCCAATGTTTATAGCAGCAATGGCCACGGTCGCCAAACTGTGGAAAGAACCAAGATGCCCTTCAATGGATGAATGGATAAGGAAGATGTGGTGCATATATACTATGGAGTATTATGCCTCCATCAGAAAAGATGAATACCCAACGTTTGTAGCAACATGGACAGGACTGGAAGAGATTATGGTGAGTAAAATAAGTCAAGCAGAGAAAGTCAATTATCATATGGTTTCAATTATTTGTGGTGCATAAAAAATAGCATGGAAGACAAGGGGAGATGGAGAGGAGAAAGGAGTTGAGGGAAATTGGAAGGGGAGGTGAACCATGAGAGACTTTGGACTCTGAAAAACAATCTGAGGGTTTTGAAGGGGTGAGGGTTGGGAAGTTGGGGGATCCAGGTGGTGGGTATTGGAGAGGGCACGGATTGCATGGAGCACTGGGTTTAGTACAAAAACAATAAATACTGTTACGCTGAAAAATAAAAAATTTTAAAAAATAAATAAAAAGCAAATATACTCCAGGCAGGTACTAAAACATAACACATGGAGATAGTAGTATAAATTAAAGACCAGGCAAAAATCACTACAAGGGAATATTTCATATTATACAGCATGATTTAATATTTAAGTGTGTTCATTATTTTCTATAGAAGATAACTTAAAAAGTTATAATGCAAAAAGCAAAAAAACAAAATGAATCAAAGAAAAACTTTAATAAATGTAACGAGAATTGATAATATTATTAGTAGAATCTATTGAACCTCTTCCATTACAATCAAGAGCAAAAAAAAAGTGAGATTATAGAAGTCCTGAATGCATACATAACCAGTTAGATCTAATAGATACATTGATAAAATCAAAGAACTATATCTTATATAATTGCTTATGGAATTTTCACAGAATTTTACCAGATATTAGGCCAAAAAGAAACTAAAAAATAAACACCTGTGGGTAGTCACTTACCCCCCCCCAAAATTACTGGTGAAATTTATAATTAATAATGAAATCAGAAAATAAAGCCTTAGTACCTAGAAGTATAAAAATGAAAAGTTTCAACATCTGAGTTAAAGAAATACAAACTAGAATTACTGAATAGCTAGAGAATAATGGGAATCAAAGTACCATGTATCTGACCAGAGGGTATAAACAAATAGTTCTTAAAGGTAATTTCAGACTTTTAAACACACACTAATGGATGAGAAAGAATGGAATACAATACGGTACTGGAAGTCCTTCCTAGAGCAATTATACTTAAAAAAAAAAAAAAAAAAGGCATCCGAATTGGAAAGGAAGTAGTAGAATCATCTCTATTTGAATATGGAATGAGTTTATGTATAGAAAATCCTAAACACTTCACCAAAAAACTGCTAGATCTAATCAACAAATTTAGTGAAGTTGCTGGAAACAAAATTAGCATACAAAAATCAGTGACATTTCTATATGTTAATAATAAATTATTTGAAAAAAAATAAAGTGATCTCATTTAAAATAACATCAAAAATAATTAAATATTTAGCAATGATTTCAACCAAGGAGATGAGAGAACTCTATGCTGGAAGCTAGCAAACATTGATTAAAAAAGAAGAAAAAAACACAAATGAACTGAAAGGTATCCTATGTTCTGATGAGAAGAAAATCATTGAAATGTTTAAACTACCTAAAGACATCTATAGATTCTGTGAAATCCCTATCAAGATTGCAATGGCATTTTTTACAGAAAAAAAATCCCTAAAGTTTATATAGAATCACAAAAGACCTTGAGTAACCAAAATAGTCCTGAGAAAGAGCAAAGTGGGAGGCATCACACTTTCTGATTTCAAGCTATTTTATAAAGGTATAATAATCAAAGTGTATGGTACTGGCATAAAAACAGATACACAGATCAATGGAAGATATTAGAGATCCAGAAATAAACCTATGCATGTATAGTCAACTATTATCTGACAAGGGAGCCAAGAATACTCAATACAGAAATGAAAGTCTCTTCAATAAATAGTGCTAAGAAAATTGGATATTCACATGTAAAGAAATGAAATTAGATACCTGTCTTATAACCACTCACAAATATACACTTGAAATGGATTAAAGACTTAAATGTAAGAACTAAAACCATAAATTTCCTAAAAGAAAACAGGAAAAAGCTTGACATGGAGCTTGCCAATGATTTTTTTTAATATGATACCTAAGGCACAAGCAATAATCTAACTAAAGAAATAAATTTCTCACTCTCTCTCAAATAAATCAATAAACTCTCTAAAAAGGGTGGGTAACCTGGGTGGCTTGGTCGTTAAGCACCTGGCTTTAGCTCAGGTCATAATCCTGGGGTTTGGGGATCAAACCTGGCATTGGGCTCCATGCTTAGTCGGAAGCCTGCTTCTCCCTCTCCCCTTGCTTGTGTTCCATCTCTCGCTGTGTCTCTCTCTGTCAAATAAATAAATAAAATCTTAAAAGAAAAAATAAAACATTATTATTATTTTTTAATAAAAAAGGGGACTCCTGGGTGGCTCAGTCAGTCTTTCTTTGACTCAGGTCATGATCGGGGCATCCTGGGATCAAGACCCGTGTCAGGATCCCTACTTAGTGGGGACTCTGTTCCTCCCTCTCTCTCTGCTCCTCACCATGCTCATGCTCTCTCTCACTCAGTCTCTCTCTCTCCCTCTCTGTCTCTCTCTCTCAGATAAATAAATAAAATCTTTAAAAAATGAATTAAAAATAAGCAAGTCAGACCTTATCAAATTAAAAAGCTTCTTCACAGCAAAGGAAATAACCACCAAAATGCAAAGGCAACCTACACAATGGGAGAAAGTATTTGTAAATCATATATCTGATAAGGGATTAATTTCTAAAATATATAAAGAAGATGGTCAACTTAATAACAAAAAAGCAAGTAATCCAGTCTAAAAATGGGCGAATGACCTGAATAGACATTTTTATAAAGAAGATATACAAATGGCCAATGGGTGTAAGATGCTCAACATCACTAATCTTTAGATGAATGCATACCAAAATCACAATGAGGGGCACCTGGGTGGTTTAGTTGGCTAAGTGACCAACTCTTGTTTTCAGCTCAGGTCATGATCTTAGAGTCTTAGGATTGAGCCCTGCTTTGGACTTCATGCTCAGCAGGAAGTCTGCTTGAGGATTCTCTCCCTCCCTTTCCCTTTGCCCCTTCTCCTTGCTTGTGTTCTCACTTTCTCTCTCTCTCTCTAAAATAGATAAATCTTAAAAAAAAAAAAAAACACCAAAATGAGATATCACTTTATACCTGGTAGAATGGCCATCAACAAAAAGTCAAGAGGTGACAAATGCTAGCTGGAAAGGTTGTGCAGAAAAAGGAATCTTGTACACTGTTTGTGGGTTGTAAATCGGTACAATAATTATGGAAAACATTGTGGGTATTTCCCAAAAAATTAAAAAATAGAACTATCATATAATTCGGTTATTCCACTTATGGGTTTCTTTCTGGAGGAAAAAAATAATCCATATGTTGAAGACATATCTGCACCCCAATGTTCATTGCAGCATTATTTACAGTAGTCAAGACATGGAAACTACATAAGTGTCCATCAGTGGATGAATGTCTAAAAATTTGAGGTTTGCATATATGCATACACATACATATGCACTGGAATATTATTCAGGCATTAAAAGAAAGGAATACTGACATGCAAGACAGCATAGATGAACTTTCAGGACATTATAGTAAGTAAAACTAATGTGGAATCTAAAAAAAGTCAAATTCATAGAAAAAGACATTATATTATGGACATTGGGGAGGGTATGTGCTTTGGTGAGTGCTGTGAAGTGTGTAAACCTGGTGATTCACAGACCTGTACCCCTGGGGATAAAAATATATGTTTATAAAAAATAAAAAATTATATTAAAAAAAAGACATTATATTTGTGGTTATCATAGGTGGGGGAATGGGAGGTGGGAGAATTTGATAAAGGTGGCCAACAGGTAAAAGCTTTCAGTTATGACAAGTACCAGGAATGTCAACTTACAATATGATTATGGTAGTTAATACTGCTGTATGATGTATTTGAAAGTTATTCTAAGAGAGTAGATCTGGTGGCGGAGAGAAAGAATGACAGAGCAGTAAGGGTATCCTGAGCTTGCCTCATCCTTTGAACACAGCCAGATCAACATCAAATAATTTCAAACAACTAGGAAATTGATCTGAGAAATAAAAAAACAACCTGCACAATTGGAGGGAGGGACTATGGGAGATATGAGGTTTAGAGCCATGAATTGAGAGAGAGAGAAGCCTTGGTGTTGTTTGGGGAGGGAACACTTTTGGCAGAGTGAAGTTAGGGAGGGAGGAAGAGAGTGGGAAAGACAGCAGTGCATAAGGTTCACACCAGACACCATGGTGAGGGTATCTCCTGGTCCCACAGGGATAGATGGCTCCCATTTCTGGAGCACATTTGGCAAAGGTTATTTGGCTTACTAAAGGATAGAAGGCCCACTGGTAGCTGTTGAATGGTGTTCAATAGCAGGGGACAGAGGCATGTGTGCAGAGGGCAGATAATTTGCCACAATAGACTTAAGCTACTGTGCATGAACCATGCAGCTGCCTTCCTGGGACAGAATGGATGCCAGGTGCACTATGTGTCTCTCCTGTAGGGAGTGAGGAGTGGGTCTGCAGCTTGCCTTTAAAGCTTGGAATTTTGAATCCCAGCTACCAAGTCAGAAATAAAATACAGGGGAACTGAATACACTAAAATACAGGGCTGGATGTACAGATAGCTAGGCACAGACAGGCTAAGGGGAGGGAACTAATAAAAACCTGGGACATAGGAAATGTGATTGTTTGCTTTTCTGTGAGTGACTCCTGAACAGCAGCAACTGCAAGTTCCCCTCCCTAGGCTATGGGTGAGTGCAGTGATGCCAACTTTGACCACCCCTCCGCCCACCAGCAAGGTCAGTGGGTATTTACCCCAAAGGTACAGATGTAGTGAAAAGAAGGGCCATCTGTACCCCAATGTCTGGAGCAGCAACGGTCACGGTCGCCAAACTGTGGAAAGTATGAAGATGCCCTTCAATGGACGAATGGATAAGAAAGATGTGGTTCATATACACTATAGATTATTATGCCTCCATCAGAAAGGATGAATACCCAACCCTTGTAGCAACATGGATGTGACTGGAAGAGATTATGCTGAGTGAAATCAGTCAAGCAGAGAAAGTCTATTATCATATGGTTTCACTTATTTGTGGAGCATAACAAATAGCATGGAGGACATGGGGAGTTAGAGAGGAGAAGGGAGTTGGGGGAAATTGGAAGGGGAGGTGAATCATGAGAGACTATGGACTCTGAAAAACAATCTGAGGGGTTTGAAGTGGCGGGGGGGTGGGAGGTTGGGGTACCAGGTGGTGGGTATTATAGAGGGCACGGATTGCATGGAGCACTGGGTGTGGTGAAAAAATAATGAATACTTTTATGCTGAAAATAAATAAATTAATAAAAAAATGAAAGTTTTTTTTCTCCCCCCCCCCCTTTTTTTTTTTGTAAAAATCACCTTGTGTTTCTCAGTATACCGGCTAGGAACATATTTTCTAAGGATTTATTTAGGCAAGTGTTTTGCCTCATAAAAACTTAAATCAGAAAGAAATTAAAAACCTGAATAGATTTATAATCACTTTTAAAAATCAACCATTCAGGGGCGCCTGGGTGGCTCAGTGGATTAAGCCGCTGCCTTCGGCTCAGGTCATGATCTCAGTGTCCTGGGATCGAGCCCCGCATCGGGCTCTTTGCTCAGCGGGAGCCTGCTTCTCTCTCTCTCTCTGCCTGACTCTCCGCCTACTTGTGATTTCTCTCTCTGTCAAATAAATAATAAATTAAAAAAAATCTTTAAAAAAAAAAAAAAAACTAAAAAAAAAATTAAAAATCAACCATTCAAAACTTAATGTACAGTTGACCCTTGAACAATGTAGTTTCAAAGTACATGGGTTCACTTTTATGTGAATTATTTTAAAGAGCTGATAGCAAAAATTACAAGGTATTTATTTACAACTGCTCACCCCAATCTTCATAAGACTTTGAGAACACTGGAGGCTTGTCTAGGCCATCATCAGTCCCTGTAGTCTCAGGACAGGCTGGGCTGCAGGATCCTTGCTCCACATGCCAACAGGGGTCAAGTGACCAGGGCTGGTGGATATGAAGCTGAGCTGAAGTGGAGAAACATGCCCAGAGAGCAAGGATGTCACTGTGTAGGGAAAACCTGCACCCCTATTGTCCCAGCCCCTTGAGTCTTCTGTGTGCCAGGCTTCAGGTCTGTGTTAGGATGGTCCTGGGCCTCAGACCCCTCTAGAACTAAGAACAGAGCAGACCCCTCCACATGGCAGTGACTTGGCCCTGTCTCCACCCAGAGGCCAGCTCACACACTTTCACCTGGAGCTACTGATGCTCACTGGCTGGTGGTACAACTCTTAGCAGATGAGGTAGCTTTACTATGCCTCCAACCTGTTGTTGCTGCCCATGGACCTGCCTGGCACTAACACTGCTAAGCAGAGGCCACCAGAGGCCCACCTGTGGGAAATCACTCTCTGGCACTAGTTTCACTACCATCACCCCTATCTTAGCCTGGCCTGTCAGCCTGCCTATATATGGATCCTCCCACCATAAATGTACATACAGTACTTTAAATTATTTTTTCCTATGATTTTTTAAAAAGACTTATTTATTTATGTGTGTGTGTGTGTGAGAGAGAGAGAGAGAGAGCACAAGTGGGAGGGAGAGACAATTTAAAGTAGATTCCACACAGTGTGTGGAGCCTGATGCAAGGGCTGATGTCAAAACCCTGAGATCATGACCTGAGCAGAAACCAAGACTGTGAAGTTTAACTGACTGTGCTACTCAGGCGCCCCTCTTAGCATTTTCTTAATGAGAATTTTTTTTTTCTAGCTAGCTTTATTGTAAGAATACAGTGTAAAATACATATAAAATACAATATATGTGTTCACTGACTGTTTATGTTGTTGGTAAGTCTTCAGGTCAACAATAAGTTATTAGTAGTTAAAGTTTTGGGGAATCAAAAGTTATACACAGATTTTTGACTGTGCAAGGATTGGTGCTTCTAACTCTTCATTGTTAGTCAATTGTACCTACAATTTAGATCCTAAGTTTTTATTGGAATTTGAAATGGCGATTCTAAAATTTACAGAACCTAAATATAGCAAAAATGTTGTCAAACAAGAATAAAGAATGAAAGCATGCTCCATTAGATAAAATTTTGTTTCACAATAAAGTAATTAAAATGATGTGTATTGGCTCAGGGAAAGATATACATATTAAAGGATTATAACAGAGATCTGAAACAGGAGGCTCATTAGGGCAAACATGGGCTGATTGCAACATGATGCTAGGTCCACATGTTGACAAACTGGAGGAAAAAAAAAAGAATGGAAGCAAACAGTGTAAGAACTATTCAAATCAATGTGCTAAATTAACAGTAGGAATAAAAACATAGAAACAAACAAACAAACAAAAAAAAACCAAAGAGAGCAATTAATTGATGAACTGGAAAATAGCAGAACTAATAAATAAATTCAATTTGGGTGCATTCAAAATATACTAGAAATTACCTCATTTGATGAATGGAAAAAAAAGTAGAAAGCATGAAACTATACAAAACAGAAAGAATGTTAAAACAACTGAACAAAGAAAAATATTCATAACTAGCTACTTCTGTCAACTGTTTTTAGATATATTTGAAAACCTAGATGATCTGGATTCATTTCTAGGAAAACAGAAATGAACAAAATTGAATTCAGAATAGATAGAAACTTTTTAAAATCCAATTTCCATAGAAGAAACAAACTTTTTCAATAAACTACATTCTCCCCATCACTTAGCCTGCAGAAAAGCCTCAGGCCTGCATGATTTCAGAGCAGAATTCTACCAAAACCTTTAAAAAATATATAACCTTCATGCTACATAAACTACCATAGCAAATAGAAAAAGAGGAAAATACTTCAAATACTTTAATAATTATGGAATTAAAATAAAAACCTGAGAAGATGAGAAAAATTAACATTATAGGCTATTTCATTTCATTTCATTTTATTTTTTTAAAGATTTCATTTATTTATTTGACACAGAGAGACACATTGAGAGAGGGAACACAAGCAGGCAAGAAGCAGTCCAATGTGGGGCTCGACCCAGGACCCTGGGATCAAAACTTGTCCCGAAGGCAGATGCTTAAGGACAAGCCACCCAGGGGCCCCTATAACCTATTATAATACTAAACCATAAGTATTACTAAACAGAAGCATGTTACAAAGATTTAACATTATGCCCTAAAAAGACTTATGGTAGAGAGGTAACAACAAATCAATGATAGCAATTCTATTAATATGAACTATATAAAGAGAAAAAGTGACAGAAATTACAAACATAACCATAATTGTTGAAAAGGGATCCAATAAAATTCAACATTGATTTAGATAAAATATAAGTTGACAGTTACTTAACACAACCTATCTGTCTGTATGATTCTCTATCCGACCAGAAAGAAGGGGTTGTTATACTTACATCAGACAAAATAGACTTTAAACTACAAAACATCAAAAAAGACAGAGAAGGTCATTATATAATGATAAAGGTGTGAATTCATCAAGAATATATACGGAAGTGTAAATATTAATGCACCCAACACTGGAACACCTAAATGTATAAAGCAAATACTAAACAGAATTACAAGGAGAAATAAATAGCAATACAATAATAGCTGGGTACTTTAATACTCCATGCTCAACAATGGATAGATCATCCAGACAGAGAATCAATAGGAAACAGGGAATTTGAACAATACTATAGACAAAATAGACCTAGCATATATAGAGAGAGCATTCCAAATGACATATCAATAGTTAAATGGAAATGAAAATGTGTTATATATGTACAATGGAATATTATTTAGCCTCTAAAGTAAGGGAATCCCATCACATGCTACAACAAGGATAAATGTTGAGGACATAATGCTAAATGGAAAAAGTTGGTCATGGAAAGGCAGACTGTATGACTCCACTTAAATGAGATATGCTGATTAGCCAAATTTATAGAAACAGAAAGCAAAATAGTGGTTTTCAGGGATCAAGAAGAGTGAGAAATGGGGAACTGTTCAATGGGTATAGATTTTTAGTTTTGCAAGATGAAAACTTCCAGAGATCTATCACACAACAATGTGAATATAGTTAATGTTATTAAATTGTACACTTAAAAAATACAACGATGGCAAAATATAAAAATTATGTTATTTACTTACCAAAACTAAAATTTTCAAAATTATTTTTTTGAGATGAAAGATTCCGCTTAAGGTCAGGAACAAAAGAAAGATATCCACTCTTGCCACTCTAGTCACCATTATACTGGAAGATCTCATCATGATAATTAGCCAAGAACAACAACAACAACAAAAAATAGAAGACATTCAGATGAATGATTAATTGAAATTATTTGTTCACAGATGATAAAATCTTCTTATGTAGAAAAGCCCAAGAAATCCACAATATACTGTGAGAGCAAATAAAGAAGTTCAGCAAAGGTGCAGCAAACAAGATCAATAAACACAAATCAATTGTATCCAGACATGAGTGTAAAGACCTACTATATTTCTGGTTTGAAAGACTTAATATAATTAAGATAGTCTTTAAGGAATCTACAGATTTAATGCAATCACTATCAATGTGCCAACTGTGTTTTTTTTTTTTTTTGATGTAGTGGAAAAGATCATCCTAAAATTTATATAAAATGTCAATGCATTTTGAATAGTGAAAACAACCTTGAAAAGAAGGAACTACTGGGAATACTCATACTTCCTAATCTCAAAATGTACTGCAAAGCTACAATAATCAAAGCAGTGTGGCACTGGAACATGGGTAGACATATAGGTCAGTGCAACAGAATTAAGTGTCCATAATAAATTTGAACCTTCGCCCCGCCACACACACAATAGATTGAAGACCTAAATAATAAGAGTTAAAACTATAAAACTCTGAGAAGTAAAAATACTTGTAATCCTTCATTACCTTGGATTAGGTAACAGTTTCTTAAATACTATTGCCAAAGTACAAACAGCAAAAGACAAAATAAATTAATTGTACTTCATCAAGGTTAAAAGGTTTTGTGCATGAAAAAATACTATCAAGAAAGTGAAAAGGCAACTCACAGAATTGGAAAAAAATATTCGCAAACTATGTATCTTATAAGACAATTATTTTATAGAATTCATAAACTGATAAAAGTCAACAAAAATAATCCTGTTTTGGGGTGCCTGGGTGACTCAGTGAGTTAAGCATCTGCCTTTGGCTCAGTTAACAATCTCCAGGTCCTGGGATCAAGCCCTGTGTCAGGCTTTTTGTCCAGCAGAGAGTTTGTTTCTCTCACTCTCTTTCACTCTCTCCCCCCACCTCCTTCTGCCTCTCCCCACTGCTAGCTCTCTCTCTCTCTCTGTCAAAAAAAGAAATAAAATCCTTAAAAATAAATAATCCAGTTTTTGTTCAAAAGTTTTATTAAAATTCTATTTAAATAATCAAAGTGTATAATATAGTGTATAGTGTATAATATATAGTGTAATATTTGTTCCAGGAGAATAATTCAGTAATTAATCACTTACATATAACATCCAGTACTCAACATAACAAGGGGCCTCCTTAATACCCATTATCCATTCAACCCACCTCCCACCCACTTCCTATCAACCTTCAGTTGGTTCTCTATAGTAAGAGTCTCTTATGGTTTGCTTTTCTCTCTTTTTCTCCCCCTTCCCCCATGTTCATATGTTTTGTTTCTTTAATTCTATGTATGAGTGAAATCATATGATATTTTTTTCTTTGACTTATTTTGCTTAGTACAATACACTTAAGTTCCATCCACATTGTTGCAAATGACAAGATTTCATTCTTTTTGATTGGCAAGTAACATTCCATTGTATGTCTGTATAGACACACACACACACACACATATATATTTATACATTCATCACTCAGTGGACATTTGCAACTCTATAGTTTGGTTATCATTGATAATGCTGCAATAAAAATTGGGGTGCATGTACCCTCAAATCAGCATTTTTTGGTCCTATTGGTAAATATCTAATAGTGCAGTTACTGAGACTATGGTGCTGTTCTATTCTTAACTTTTTGAGGAAGCTCCATACTATTTTCCAGAGTGGATGCATCAGTTTGCATTCCCAACAACTGTGTAAGAGTGTTTCCCTTTCTCCACATCTTTGCCATCTTCTGTTGTTTCCTATAAGAACCCAGGATTGTTTTTTTTTTTAAGATTTTATTTATTTATTTGACAGAGAGAGAGGTCACAAGTAAGTGGAGAGGCAGGCAGAGAAGGGGGGAAGCAGGCTTCCCACTGAGCAGAGAGCCCAATGTGGGGCTTGATCCCAGGACCCTGAGATCATGACCTGAGCCAAAGGCAGATGCTTAACCCACTGAGCTACCTAGACAACCCAAGAATCCAGTTTTAAAATGGGCAAAGTACACTAATAAATGTTTTTCTAAAGATATACATAAATGACATAATCACATGAAATGATGCTCAAGATCATCAGTCATTAGATAATATAAATGAAAACCACACAAAAATACCAGTTTACATCAACAAGCACCACTGTAATAAAAACAAAACCAAGAAACAAAAATAAAACAGAAAACAACCAGTTTGGTGACATTATGCAGAAATTTTATCATTTGTAAATTTATCATGAGAATGTAAAATGTCTCAACTGTTATGGAAACAGTTGAGAGACTTCTCACACTAAGCAGTTACATTACTAGTAACTATACTCCTAGTCACACATTGAAGGGAATTGAAAACCTGTGTTCACACTTAAATTAACACTAAAGTTAGTAACATTATTTATAAAAGCTAAATAGGGGGAAAACTCACATGTCCATTACCTGATAAATGAATGAACAGAGATTTGGTATATTCATACAATGGAATATTATCCAGCTATAAAGAAGAATGTAGCACAAATACATGCTACAGAAGAGATGAACAATGAAAACATTATACTTAATAAATAAAACAGTAACAAAAATCACATATTCAAATAGAAATCATATCTCATACATTTTCTCACCAAGAACACATCCTAGTTTCCTCCCATATAGATGTTTTACTATTTATTTTTAGTAGTTTAAATTACATATATTAATTAAAGCTCTTAACAATTAAAATATTCAATTTGTTGTGAAAACTAAGAAGTAAGCAATTCTGGACTGTTACACTAGCATTATGTGGACTGAGAAATTTAAGTGTATTTCATAATTTCTAGCAGTATATTATTCCTCATAGTAACTTTTTCAGTGTGACACAAAACATGTTTACTAATGGACCCAAATATCTTTAGTTCCTCTTTAACAGGAAGCCACAGGTGGATAAAGCTATGTTCAGTAATCAGTGTTTCAGGATTTAATCTTATTTGTAAACAATCTAGATATGTAATGAATATTCATTATTTAACTTATCTCAGTATAACTTTAAGGTTTCAAGTTTTCTTTTTTAAAAGGTTGTATTTATTCATTTGAGAAAGAAAGAGAAAGACAGCAAAAGCAGGAGGAGAAGCATAGGGAGAGGGACAAGCAGGCTAAGCAGGAAGCCCAATGTGGGGCTCGATACCAAGACCATGAGATCATGCTCTGAGCCAAAGGCAGATGCTGAATTGACTGAGACACCCAGATACCCCAGGTTTCAAGTTTTCAAAAAGATTTTTGAAACTATTTTTAAGTTGACATGTCAAGCATAATTATTATGAAAAGCTTATAAACTTTTACATGTATTTAATATACTTGTTCTTAATAAGTATGCTTAAATTATCCATGAAAGTTTCATGAGACATTAAATAGCTAACTGTCATGTCAAGTTATCTTTCTCGCTGGCAAATTCTGTATCAGAGATAATGTGAGCTTATTTGACTTTTAGTAAACCTAGGTAGAACAAAAGTATGTCTGCATTATATTGAGTGTTGATAACTCTAAAAATCTGTCTATTTTAATTAAACTAACAAATTTAAACTAGCTTTGGTTTATCAAAGATTAACCTAGAACACCTTAACTCAAAGAATTTGGGGTAGTTTCTATATTTCTGAGAGTATACTTGATTTATATAAATGTTTAATTTTCTTTAAGCCAATTAAACAGAGCTCTTTACAAATCAGTTTTAGCTATACCATCCAGAGGTAAACACACACACACACACACACACACACACACACACATTTGTGACATACATGCATAAACATACATAACATATGAAGACATTTGCAAAAATACAGACATTGTAAACAGATACAGCTTTTAAAAAATAAATTAAAAAAAATAACAAGACAAGAAACAACAAATGTTGGAGGGATTGTGGAGAAAGGGGAACTCTCTTACACTGTTAGAGGGAATGTAAGTTGGTACAGCCACTTTGAAAAACAGTGTGGAATTCCTTCAAAAAGTTAAAAATAGAGCTACACTATGATCAGAAATTGCCCTACTGGGTATTTACCCCCAAAATACAGATGTAGTAAAAAGAAGGGCCATATGCACCCCAATGTTTATAGCAGCAATGTCTACGATAGCCAAACTGTGGAAGGAGCCAAGATGACCTTAAATAGACAAATGGATAAAGAAGATGTAGTCCATGTATATAATGGAATCTTACTCAGCCATAAGAAATGATGAATTCCCAACTTTTGCATCAACATGGATGGGACTGGAGATTATGCTGATTGAAATAAGTCCAACAGAGAAAAACAATTATCATATGGTCTCACTTATTTGTGAAACATAAGGAATAACAAGGAAGACATTAGGAGAAGGAAGGGGAAAATGAAGAGGAGGGCAAACCATGAGAGACTATGGATAGGAACTCAAACTGAGGATTTGGGGGGGATGGGTGAACCTGGTGACAGGTATTAAAGAGGCAACATATTGATTGCATGGAGCACCGGGGGTTATACACAATGAATCATGGAACACTACATCAAAAACTAATGATGCACTGTATGGTGACTAACATAACATGACAAAATATATATATATATATATATATATATATATATATAATAAATATAAAAAATAAATAAATAAATAAATAGGAGACAGGTATAATAATGCAAAACTCACTAGTATTTAAAAAAACAGTTGGTTTCAAATTCTGTTTATGACAGATGGAATAAGTTAAGTTTGCCTGCTCAAGAAGCTTAAATTTAGGGGCGCCTGGGTGGCTCAGTGGATTAAGCCGCTGTCTTCGGCTCGGGTCATGATCTCAGGGTCCTGGGATCGAGTCTCGCATCAGGCTGCCTGCTGAGCAGAGAGCCTGCTTCCCTCTCTCTCTCTGTGCCTGCCTCTCCATCTACTTGTGATTTCTCTATGTCAAATAAATAAAAATAAAAAAATCTTAAAAAAAAGAAGCTTAAATTTAATAATCCCCCTAATTTAATCAGACTTACTGTTTCTAACTGCCTGTGAACAGCTCCTAAGACTTGAAAGGACCTCACAATGTCAATGTAGATGTAGATGAGGTCAGTTACGATGGCAAATGCTGTGGACCGAAATATAGACTCTCTCACACCTCAATTAACTACCCAGAATGATTAGGACAAGCTAACTGGAAGGGTTCAGAATGCAAAATAAGTGGAAATCAATCTGAAAGAAGATATTGGAGATCCTAGAGATACCAGAGAGTGGCCCAAGAGGCAACAAACTGAAGATTGATTTTATTTATTTATTTATTTATTTATTTATTTATTTATTTATTTATGAGAGAGAGAGAGAGAGAGAGAACATGAGGAGGGGGAGTGGCAGAGGTTGAAGCAGACCCCCTACTGAACAGGGATTTCCCAGTGTGGGACTCAATGCAGGGACTCTAGGTTCATGACCTGAGCCAAAGGCAGATGTTTAACTGACTGAGCTACCTAAGAACCCCAAGAGGCAGCAAACTAAAAGGGCTCTGTGTATAACTTCTCCTGTGTCTAGGAGCTGTCCCTGAAAAGTTCAGTAGCTGTCTTTGGATTCATCTCATCACCAACCTGTCAAATAACATAACTAAAAGAATTTGATATCTTGATATCCTTTATTCAAGTGAAAACAACCCATGGATTAAAGAAGTACAGTTCCTCACAAGCAGTCTTCTTCCTAAAGGGTTGGAAGAGGTGGTACAGTAACAGGGCATAATTAGATGGTAAGTTGGGGATTTCTTTAAAAGGCATGCAAGTTTTATTTTCTAAGGTAAGGTAAGTTGATTAAAGCTGAGTTGGAGGATGCTAATTGATGTATGTTAGATTAGGTTTCCTTGGCAGGAGTTTTATGTAAGGGCTGATTGACTTTGGTTCAGAGTTGAGTGGGCCACTGGAGAGAGCCTCAATTTTGTGGTTCCTGATATATGAGTTAGTCATATATCATATAGCTGAGTTTATCAGCTCCAGGCACAGAGTACTTCATTGAATATTTATTATATTAATTATATTTATTATATATTACTTTAAAATATTATATTTTAATATATTTAAAACATATATACTTAATATATATACTACATATAATATATTTTGAGATGTACTTTTATTCATATGAAGGTTAACAGACTTTATGTCAAGGTATCAATATACTAGATCATACATTATATTTAAATAAATATATATTATTTTTTGCTGAAGAAATAAGACAAAACTAAGCAATAGTATACCTGAGGAAAATACATACAAATAATAGACAAAATTACAGAGGATAGAGAAAGAAACTGTCTCCAACATATTTCATGAGGTCAGCATAATCTTATGATATTTTCACTCTTGTATGATCTCTTCCACTTGACTATGGGTTGAATCTAGTGACTTTCCTTCAACTAAATATGGCAAAAGTGATAGAATGTCAGTTTCAAAATTACATTACAAATGTCTGTGAGTTCAGATTGTGACATTCTCTTGTTTTCACTTGCTCATTGTGAAGCAGTCAGTTTACCATAGTGTAAACTGTCCAGAGGCTTACATACCAAAGAACTCAGGCAGCTTTCAATCAATAACCAGCAATAACCTGGGGCTCTCAGTTAAACAACACTCAAATCTTTCCAAAAGCAAGTGAATTTGCTTGAAAACCAATTTTTTCCAGTTGAATCTTGAGAAAACCACAGATCTGGCTGATGTCTTGACTAGAGTCATGAGATACTCTGAAACAGTATAACAGTGTATATTTCTGACCATAGAAACTGTAACATAATAAAGCAAAGTTTATTTTATTTTTTATTATTATTTTCTTAGGATACCATGATGTTTAGTTTGTTGTGTTATTTAGACCATAGGATGCCTAGATTAAACATTATTTCTGGGTGTGTCTGTTAGAATGGGTCTCGAGATTAGCATTTGAATGGTGACCCCAGTGAAATAAGTTGCCTTCTCCAATGTGGGTGGGTATCACCCAATCCCTTGAGGTTCCGAATAGAGCAAAAGACAGAAGGAAAATTTGCCCTTTTCTTTCTCTCTGATTGCTTGATTAATTGATCTCCTATCCTCAGTGCTTCTGGTTCATAAGTGTTCTAACAGACACTGGGGTCTACACCATTTGCATCACTGGTTCTCAGGCTTCAGACTGGGACTGATTTACAGCACTAATGTTCTAGGGTCTCTAGCTTGTGGACTCTAGATTGTGGGAATTTTCCTGCATAATAATAGCGTGAGCCAATTGCTAATAATAAATCTCTATATATATCCTATTACTGTTTGGAGAACTCTAATACATCTACTAAGTATTGGTATAAATTGTTATGCTGCAATAGATAATATTTGAAAAGAACATTATGAGTAGGTGATATTACATGTCAATCTTACCAGTGACCATGGATGAAAAACCTAAACAAAATATTAGTAAACAAAACCCATGATATATAGAGATAATATACTAAAATAGATTTGAGTTTATTTTGGTATACGAGATAGGTTTAGTTTTTGAAAATTAGTGTAGTGTCCCACAATTCAGAATAAAAGTAAAATAATATAATCATTATTATAGAGTACATATTCTTGCAATGATAGAATAGCTGAAACATAATGGAGAATGCAAACACAAACTCATAAATGTGTGTAAACAATTTATAACAGAGTTTATACTACAATACATTAAGGAGAGGATGCTGTTTTTCAAAAGAAAAATGATGCTGGTTCAACTATATGGAGAATTCTTATGAAGAAAATGTATACTTGATTTCACCTTACACTCCTCTCCCCCAAACCCATCATATGGATTGTAGATCTGAGTGCTAAAGGCAAATTATAAGGCTTTTGGAAAAACATCAGGGATCTCTCCATGAAGCATTGTGAAAACATTAGCCATAATGGAAAAGATCGATAAATTATAACTATATTAAAATTAAGAACTCCTGTTATTTATCATTAAAAGAATGAAAATATAAACCACAGATTGAAAGGATATATTAATAATGTCAATAAAGAACTCTTATCTAAAACTTAAAATGTATTTTAAAGGGTTAGAATACAAAGCAGAAAAAAAATAAAGGATTTCCCAGTAAGATAAGCAAATCACTAATACATATAAGAAGATACTGAAACTTTTAGTAATCAGCAAAATAAAACTACAGCCTGATGTTACTCATACCCACCAGAATGAAAACAATTTCTTAAACAATTTACAATTTGAAATGCTATGAAGATGTAGAACTCTCTCCAGTCAAGAAATGGGCAGAAGACATCAACAGACACTTCTCCAAAGAAGACATACAAGTGGACAACAAACACATGGAAAAATGCTCCACATCACTTGCCATCAGGAAAATACAAATCAAAACCACAATGAGATACATCCTCACACCAGTTAGAATGGCTAAAATTAATAAGAATAGAAACAACAAATGTCAGCAAGGATGTGTAGAAAGGGGTACCCTATTACACTGTTGGTGGGAATGAAAGTTGGTACAGCCAACATTGGAAAAAGTATGGAGGTTTCTCAGGACATTAAAAATAGAGCTACCCTATTATTCAGCAATTGCACTACTGGATATTAACCCCAAAGATACAGCTGTATTGAAAAGAAGAAGCACATGCATCCCAATGTTCATAGTGGCAATCTCCACAATAGTCAAACTGTGGAAGGAGCCATGATGTCCTTCAATGGATGAGTGGATAAAGAAGATGTGTTTCATATATACAATTAAATATGACTTAGCCATCAGAAAGGACGATTTACATCAACATGGATGGAACTGGAGGGTATTATGCTAAGTGATATAAGTCAACCAGAGAACACCAGTTAACAAAAGGAATAGTGCAGAGGACAATAGGGTTGGGGCAAAAATGGAATAGGAAGAAATCAGAGAGGGAGATTAAACATATGAGGCTCTTGATTCCAGGAAACAAACTGAGGGTTGCAGAAAGGGAGGTGGGTGAGGGGAAGGGGTTACTGGGTGATAAGAAGGACAGATGCTATCATAAGCACTGGGTGTTGTACTGAACTCATGAATCACTGAACATGCATGATACATTATATACCTTGGCTAACTAAATTTAAATAAATTTTTAAAAAAAAAGATGTAGAAGAACTCTTATGCTGATGATGGAAATATAAATTGGCATATCTCTCTAGAAAATATTGTCATTATATACTTAAGTTAAAGATACATATGTCTCAGGACCCAGCACATACATGTCTAGGGATATATCTTCCACATATACTCACACATTTGTAAAATATATAACGACATTCACTACAGAATTTTTATAGCAGCATAAGACTGAAAATAAATTCATTGATGAGGATTGGTACAAGAAATTCAGGTACTTTAGCACAATGTAAGCTACGTAGTTGTTGAAAAGAATGAGATAGTTCTGGGAGGAGGGACAAGATGTTGGAAGAGTAGGAGTCCCTATTTCAATCAGTTCCCTGAATTGAGCTAGATATCTACCATAGCACTCTGAATACCCATGAAATCAGTCTGACATGTAAGACCATACACTTCTGGATCTCTACAAGGGCAAAGGATCATCAGTGGAGAGTTACAGAGGAGTTAGGAGTGTGTGGACAGATACCAAAGGAAAAGAGAAGGAGGAGGGAGTCACCAGAAGCAAGCCATTGGAATGTATCGCCCCAATGCAAAAATGACTTGTGCTTGGCGACCAGCAATAGCTTGGAGACTGGTGGATGGTATATAGAAAGGAACTGATAACAACAATCTAACAGAACAAAGGAAGTTCAGTGACAGTTGATGGGACTGGGTGGCTACACGTGTGGACCTACATCCACAGTCTCAGGACAACTACAGCTGCTGCCTGTCCGTGTGGGCCCGAGTCAGCAGTCCCTGGGACTGGTGGCTGCTTTGGCAATCACAGAGGCCTCTGCCCCCAGTGCGGCTGACAGGACCTGCCACAGGCTTTTGTCAGCAGTCCTGGGAACAGCAGCCACAGAGACCAGGCTTGCCTGGGCCAATATTGCTCATGGTTTTGGTGGCATAAGGTATAGAGAGAAGTGGGATCCTTCAGCGACCACTGAGAGGGTGACTGGGGTGCTCACCACCTGTGGGAGACTGCAGTGTTCAACAGAGTTTACAGAGGGAGAGTCTGTGTGTTCTGGGCCATTTAGAGTGGAGCAGACTGTGGCTTCTCTCTGAGGCAGAGGGCTGAGTGTGGTCAGTTTACTTTACTCTGACTCTCTGTAATGGCACAAAAATTTGCCGGAAAACAAAAACCTCCAGAGAACAGAAGCCCAAAAAACCAGTCTCCATGGAGCCCAGCCCCTTAATAGGGGGCAGGGCAACTCTGCCCAAGCAGGATTGATTTAAAAACAATGCGGCAAACACCTCCCATAGAAGACAAGTTGAAAGAACAAAAGGATAGCAACCACAGGGTCTCTGTAAAACTCTAAAACCCTGACATCAGAAGAAAACAATATATTAAGGTCCAGGAATTGCCTCACAGCCTGTATATTTCTTAAATAGAACTTTTCCCTCTTTTTAAAATTCATTCTCATTATTCTTATTTTATTTTGCTTTACCTACTTACCATTTCAACTAGATGTTTAATACAACATATTCCATAGGAACTTTTTAATATATATATATATATTATTTTTTTATAAATATATAATGTATTATTAGCTCCAGAGATACAGGTCTGTGAGTTGCCAGGTTTACACACTTCATAGCACTCACCATAGCACATGCCCTTCCCAATGTCCATAACCCTGCCACCCTCTCCCGAACCCCCTTCCCCCAGCCACCCTCAGTTTGTTTTCTGAGATTAAGAGTCACTTATGGTTTTTCTCCCTCCTGATCCCATCTTGTTTCATTTATTCTTTTCCTGCCCCCCAAGTCCCCCACATTGCATCTCCACTTCTTCACATCAGGGAGATCATATGATAGTTGTCTTTCTCTGATTGACATATTTCCCTAAGCATAATACCCTCTAGTTCCAACCACATCATCACAGATGGCAAGATTTCATTTCTTTTGATGACTGCATAGCATTCCATTGTATATATATTCAACTTCTTCTTTATCCATTCACCTGTTGATGGGCATAGAGGTTCTTTCCATAGTTTGGCTATTATGTACATTGCTGCTATAAACATTCGGGTGTACATGTTCCTTTGCATCATGGCGTTTGTATCTTTAGGGTAAATACCCAGTAGTGCAATAGCTGGGTAATAAGATAGCTCTGTTTTTAAAGTTTTAGGAACCTCCATGCTGTTTTCAGAGCGGTTGCACCAGCTTGCATTCCCACCAACAGTGTAGGAGGGTTCCCCTTTCTCCACATCCTCGCCAGCATCTGTCATTTCCTGACTTGTTAATTTTAGCCATTCTGACTGGTGTGAGGTGGTATCTCATTGTGGTTTTGATTTGTGTTTCCCTGATGCCAAGTGATGTGGAGCACTTTTTTATGTGTCCGTTGGCCATCTGGATGTCTTCTTTGCAGAAATGTCTGTTCATGTCCTCTGCCCATTTCTTGATTGGATTATTTGTTCTTTGAGTGTTGAGTTTGCTAAGCTCTTTATAGATTTTGGATAATAGCCCTTTATATGATATGTCATTTGCAAATATCTTCTCCCAAACTGTCATTTGTTTCTGTTTTTTTTTTTTTTTGGTTTGTTTTTTTACAGTTTCCTTTGTTGTACAAAAGCTTTTGATCTTGATGAAGTCCCAATAGTTCAATTTTGCCCTTGCTTCCCTTGCCTTTGGCATTGTTCCTAGGAAGAAGATGCTGTGGCTGAGGTTGAAGAGGTTACTGCCTGTGTTCTCCTCAAGAATATTGATGGATTCCTTTCTCACATTGAGGTCTTTCATCCATTTTGAGTCTATTTTTTCCATTGGACATTCCTTTCTGCTTTGTCGAAGATTAGTTGGCCATAGAGTTGAGGGTCTATTTCTGGGCTCTCTATTCTGTTCCATTGATCACTGTGTCTGTTTTTGTGCCAGTACCATGCTGTCTTGATGATGACATGCTGTCTGGAATTGTGATGCCACGAACTTTGGCTTTCTTTTTCAAATTTCTCTGGCTATTTGAGGTCTTTTCTGGTTCCATATAATTTTAGGCTTATATGTTCCATTTCTTTGACAAAAATGGATGGGATTTTGATACAGATTGAATTAAATGTGTAGATTGCTTTAGGTAGCATATACATTTTCATAATATTTGTTCTTCCAATCCAGGAGCATGGAACATTTTTCCATTTCTTTGTGTCTTCCTCAATTTCTTTTATGAGTACTTTATAGTTTTCTGAGTATAGATTCTTTGCCTCTTTGGTTAGGTTTATTCCTAGGTATCTTATGGTTTTGGGTGCAATTGTAAATGGGGTTGGCTCCTTAATTTTACTTTCTTCTGTCTTGCTGTTGGTGTAGAGAAATGCAACTGATTTCTGTGCATTGATTTTATATCCTTACACTTTACTGAATTCCTGTATAAGTTCTAGCAGTTTTGGAGTGGAGTCTTTTGGGTTTTCCACATATAGTATCATATCATCTGCAATGAGTGATAGATTGACTTCTTTTTTGCCAATTTGGAAGCCTTTAATTTCTTTTCTTTTTGTTTTTTTTTTTTTTTTTGTCTGATTGCTGAGGCTAGGACTTCTAGTACTATGTTGAATAGCAGTGGTGATAATGGACATCCCTGCCATGTTCCTGACCTCAGCAGAAAAGCTCTCAGTTTTTCTCCATTGAGAATGATATTTGTGGTGGGTTTTTCATAGATGGCTTTGATAATATTGAGGTATGTGCCCTACACTTTGAAGAGTTTTGATCAGGAAGGTATGGTGTTCATTGTCAAATGCTTTTTCAGCATCTATTAAGAGTATCATATGGTTCTTATTCTTTCTTTTATTAATGTATTGTATCACATTGATTGATTTATGGATGTTGAAGCAACCTTTCAGCCCTGGAATAAATCCCACTTGGTCGTGGTGAATAACCCTTTTAATGTACTGTTGGATCCTATTGGCCAGTATTTTGGTGAGAATTTTTGCATCTGTCTCCATCAAGGATATTGGTCTTTAATTCTCTTTTCTGATAGGATCCTTTTCTAGTTTTGGGATCAAGGTTATGCTGGCCTCATAAAATGAGTTTGGAAGTTTTCCTTCCATTTCTATTTTTTGGAACAGTTTCAGGAGAATAGGAATTAATTCCTTCTTAAATGTTTGGTAGAATTCCCCTGGGAAGTCGTCTGGCCCTGGGCTTTTGTTTGTTTGGAGATTTTTGAAGAATATTTCAATCTCCTTACTGGTTATGGGTCTTTTCAGGTTTTCTATTTCTTCCTGGTTCAGTTGTGGTAGTTTATATGTCTCTAGAAATGCATCCATTTCTTCCAGATTATCCAATTTGTTGGCATAGAGTAGCTCATAGTATGTTCTTATAATTGTTTGTACTTCTTTGGTGTTGGTTGTGATCTCTCTTCTTTCATTCATTTGGGTCCTTTCTCTTCTCTTTTTGATAAGACTGGCCAGGGGTATCTTTATCTTATAAATTTTCTCAAAGAACCAGCTCCTAGTTTTGTTAATTTATTCTATTTTGTTGTTGTTGTTGTTGTTGTTTCGTTTTGTTTTCTATTTCATTGATTTCTGCTCTGATCTTTATGATTTCTCTTCTTCTGCTGGGATTAGGATTTCTTTGTTGTTCTTTCTCCAGCTCCTGTAGGTGTAGGGTTAAGTTGTGTATTTGAGACCTTTTTGTTTCTCGAGAAAGGATTGTTTCACTATATCTTTTCCTCTCAGGACCACCTTTGCTGTGTCGCACAGATTTTGAACCATTGTGTTTTCATCATCTTAAGTTTACATGAATTTTTTTCAATTCTTCTTTAATTTCCTGGCTGACCCACTCATTCTTTAGAAGGATGCTGTTTAGTCTCCATGTATTTGGGTTCTTTCTAAATTTCCTCTTGTGATTGGGTTCTAGCTTCAGAGCATTGTGATCTGTAAATATGCAGGGAATCATGCCAATCTTTTGATACTGATTGAGACCTGATTTAGGACCCAGGAAGTGATCTATTCTAGAGAATGTTCCATGTACACTAGAGAAGAATGTGTTTTCTGCTGCTTTGGGATGGAATGTTCTGAATATATCTGTGATGTCCATCTGGTCCAGTGTGTCATTTAAGGCCTTTATTTCTTTGTTGATCTTTTGCTTAGATGATTTGTCCATTTCAGTGATGGGAGTGTTAATGTCCCCTACTATTATTGTATTATTGTTGACGTGTTTCTTTGATGTTGTTATTAATTGGTTTATATAGTTGGCTGCTTCCATGTTAGGGGCATAGATATTTAAAATTGTTAGAACTTCTTGTTGGACAGACCCTTTGAGTATGATATAGTGTCCTTCATCATCCCTTATTATCATCTTTGGCTTAAAATCTAATTGATCTGATATAAGGATTGCCACCCCAGCTTTATTTTGATGTCCATTAGCATGGTAAATTGTTTTCCACCCCCCCACTTTCAATCTGGAGGTGTCTTCGGGTCTAAAATGAGTTTCTTGTAGGCAGCATATTAATGGGTTTTGTGTTTTTATCCATTCTGATTTTGACTGGGACATTTAGCACATTTACATTCATGGTAACTCTTGAGAGATATGAATCTAGTGCCGTTGTACTGTCTGTAAGGTGACTGTTACTTTATATTGTCTCTGTTCCTTTCTCATCTACTACTATTAGGCTCTCTCTTTGCTTAGAGGACCCCTTTCAATATTTCCTGTAGAGCTGGTTTGGTGTTTGCAGATTCTTTCAGGTTTTGTTTGTCCGGGAAGCTTTTTATCTCTTCTTCTAGTTTCAATGATAGCTTAGATGGATATGGTATTCTTGGCTGCATGTTTTTCTCATTTAGTGCTCTGAATATATCATGCCAGTTCTTTCTGGCCTGCCAGGTCTCTTTGGATAAGTCTGCTGCCAATTTAATATTTTCACCATTGTATGTTACAGACTTCTTGTCCCACGCTGCTTTCAGGATTTTCTCTCTGTCACTAAGACTTGTAAATTTTACTATGAGATGACAGGGTGTGGACCTATTCTTATTGATTTTGAGGGGGGTTCTCTGCCCTTCCTGGATTTTGATGCTTGTTCCCTTTGCCATATTAGGGAAATTATCTACAATAATTCTCTCCAATATACCTTCTGCTCCCCTCTCTCTTTCTTCTTCTTCTGGAATCCCAATTATTCTAAAGTTGTTTGTCTTATGTTATCACTTATCTCTTGAATTCTCCCCTCCTGGTCCAGTAGTTGTTTGTCTCTCTTTTGCACATCTTCTTTATTTTCTGTCATTTGGTCTTCTATATCACTAATTCTTTCTTCTGCCTCATTTATCCTAGCAGCAAGTGCCTCCATTTTTTATTGTACCTCATTAATAGTTTATTTTATTTTATTTTCTTATTTCAACTTGGTTAGATTTTAGTCCTTTCATTTCTCCAGAACAGGCTTTTATTTCTCTGGACAGAGTTTCTTTAATATCTTCCATGCCTTTTTCAAGCCCAGCTAAAACCTTGAGAATTGTCATTCTGAACTCTCGATCTGACATATTACCAATGTCCATATTGATTAAGTCCCTAGCCTTCGGTACTGTCTCTTGTTCTTTTTTTTTTTTTTTTTTGTGGTGAGTTTTTCCACCTTGTCATGTTTTCCAGATAAGAGTATATGAAGGAGCAAGTAAAATATTAAAATGGTGGCAAAGACCCCATGAAAATGTGCTTTAACCAAATCAGAAGAGACCCCAAATCATGGGAGGAGGAGAAAGGGGGTAAAAAGAAGTTCAGGAAAAAACACTAAAAAAAAAGAAAGAAAATTAATAAAGGAAAAAAAAGAAATAAAGAAAAAAAAACTAATGAAGAAAAAAAAATAAAAATATATAGACTGCGCCTAACGTGGGAGCAGTCTAATATATATATATATATATATATATATATATATATATATATTTGACTGTTGACTAGAACAGGGTTGCCCACTTAATTTTGGGAGTATTTTGGTCTTTTAGAAAAAACTACCTCCCAAAATTTTAAAGAATGAAAAACATATATAAGGTATAAGGTTAAACACAGTGAAGGGATGGAATATGCCTATAAAGATGATAATTTTTTTTTCTTTTACATTTCTAAAAAAGGAGTTGATAAGGTAAGTTGGTTGGGAGAATAAATAAAAAGAAAGTGGAGATAATTTGCTTGGGCTGGAGACTAAGAACACGTCCAGTGCTAGATTTAGGGTGTATTTTGATCTATTAGAAGAAGTTTTACCCCAATTTTTTAAGACAAAAAACCTTATGTGTATACAAAAAATAAAGTTAGGTACAATGAAAGACAAAATATGAGTATAATAATGAGGGCTAAAAAATATTTTTTATGAATGGTATTGTTAAGATAAACTAGTTAAAGACATTAAAAGAGGAAAGAATAACAGTTGAAAAAAATAGCAGAAGAAAAAAACTAAAATTAAAAAAAATTAACTGCAAGACTAAAGAATCATGGGGAGAAAGCCATGAATTCCATGTTTTTCTTTCTACTCCTCTGGAATTCCATTGTTCTTCTTGGTAAATGAACTTGGTCTTGGCTGGATTTCTTGTTGATCTTCGGGGGGAGGGGCCTGTTATAGTAATTCTCAAGTGTCCTTTTCCAAGGCAGAGTTGTACCACCTTTACCAGGGGCCAAGCTAAGTGTTCCACCTGGGTTCACTTTTGGGAGCTTTTGTTCCCTGAATGCTGTCCATAGAGTTCCAGAGGATGGGAATAAAAATGGTGGCCTTCCATTCTCCAACCTGGAGGAGCTGAGAGCTCGGGGCCCCACTCCTCAGTGCTCCCTCAGAGAAAAGTGCTCAATCACTCCTGTCTCCCTGGCCTCTGGCTGTGCTCTGAGCTAACCTAGACTGTGACCAAGCATCTCTATCCCTGGCACACTGCCTGGAGTCACTGAACCCCACAGATCCCTGAGCTCTTCCAGGGGGAATCTCCCCAGATCTTGTGGGGACCCCACTCACAGAGCAGTGGCCTGTGCCACAGATTACAGTTTAATGTAACCCCAAGCTGAGAGCTCACTCCTCGGCTCTGTCTCTGTAGCCGGCTTCCCTGATCTAATACCTGCAAATTCTGCAACACTCAAACACCCCCAATCCTTCTGTGACTCTGTGGGACCTGAGGCCACGCTGTCCCCACATGGGCTTCACCCTGGTTTAGCCTCTGGAGCGATGTCCCTCAGTGGAGCAGACTTTTAAAAGTCCTGATTTTGTGCTCTGTTGTTCCACCGCTTGCCGGGCCCAGCCCCTACCCCTGTAGTCTATCTTCCTGTTACTTTGGATTCACTTCTTGCCCAGTCCTACCTTTAAAAAAGTGTTGATTTTCTGTTTCTAGAATTGTTGGTCTTCTTATCTTCGATCTCCTGTTGGATTTGTAAGTGTTCGCAGTGGTTTGATAAGCTATCTAGCTGATCTCCTGCTACCTGATGTCATCTCAGCCTGCTACTTCTCCGCCATCTTGACTCCTCCCCTCATAGTAACTTTTTAACATGAACTTTTTATATACATATATTTTCTTTTTCTTTATAGATAGATGATAGATAGATAGATATACATAAAATTCAACAGTCTTTTTTTTCCCCTAGTCAGTATTACCTGTATATATCTGCTAGTTTTAATTTCCCTGTACTTTGAAAATTAAAGACCTCTGAAAATAAAAGCTTACACCCAGGAAGAACTGAAATACCCTTTTGCACCCATATTGAGGGATTATAACCTCCTTCCCATCACCGCCCTCGTTTTAATTTTGTGTTTTTATTTTCTTCTTCTTCTGTCGGTATATCTGTTTGCTTGTTTTTGTTTGTGTACTTTATAAACCTTACTCTTAGAGTTCATTTTGCTTGGGTTTTTTTTTCTTTTTCTTTTTTATTTTTTCTTTCTTTTTTAAAAATTTTTGATCTCAGGTCATGATCTCAGGGTCCTGGGATCGAGTCCCGCATCGGGCTCTCTGCTCAGCAGGGAGCCTGCTTCCGTGTCTCTCTCTCTCTGCCTGCCTCTCCGACTACTTGTGATTTCTCTCTGTCAAATAAATAAATAAAATCTAAAAAAAAAAAAATAAAAAAAATAAAAATTTTTTCTTTTTCTTTTTTTGTCTTTTTGTTTGTTTGTTTTTGGTTTTGTATTTTATAAATCTTACTCTTGGGCTCATTTTGGCTGGGTTCTTTTTTTTCCCCCTTTTTCTTTTTTTTTTTTTTTTTTTTTTTGTGGTGACTTCCAATTGCTCCAAAACTTTCCAGAGTGCATCTTGTCTGGATCGTGTTTGATATTTTAAGTTATATATGCCCTCAACTACCTCTCACCAGAAAGACTAGGAGGAGGAACCCCAACAGAGGAAAAATTCAGAAACTGTGACCTCTGCCACAGAACTATTGGATATGGACATAAGCAAGATGCCAGAAGTAGAATTCAAGGTAACAGTTTTTCAGACAATGGCTAAGTTAGAGAAAAACTTGTGTCTCTAAGGACACAAGTGAGAGCTGATTTGCCAGAACTTTTATTTTTTTTATTTTTAAAAAGATTTTATTTATTTGACAGACAGAGATCACAAGGAGGCAGAGAGGCAGGCAGAGAGAGAGGAGGAAGCAGGCTCCCAATGGAGCAGAGAGCCCAATGTGGGGCTCGATCCCAGGACTCTGGGATCATGACCTGAGCCTAAGGCAGAGGCTTTAACCCACTGAGCCACCCAGGCGCCCCCTGCCAGAACTTTTAAATGTTGTAAGTGAGATCAAATCTAATCTAAGTACTCTAACAGATAGGGTAAATGAAGTAGAAGATCAAATTAGTGATCTAGAAGACAAACTGATAGAAAAGAAGGATAAGGAGGATGTCTGGAACAAACAGCTTAGAAGCCAGGAAAACAGAATTAAAGAAATAAATGATGCCATGACATGTTCCAATCTCAGAATTACTGGGATCCCTGGGGGGGGGTGGAGAGAGAGAGAAGACTAGAAGATATACTTGAACAAATCCTAGATGAGAATTTCTATAATCTGGGGAATGGAAAATACTCGTGTCCTAGGGGTAGAGAGGACACCTCTCAAAATCAATGAGCATATGATTGTAAAATTTACGAACTTTAAAATCAGAGAAAATGTCTTAAGTGCTGCTAGGGGGAAGAGATTCCTTACTACAGAGGGAGAAAGATCAGAAGAACATCATACCTGTCCACACAAATCTGGGAAGCCAGAAAGGTCTGGCAAACATATTCAGAGCATTAAATGAGAAGAGCATGCAGCTGAGAATTCTTTATCTGGCAAGGCTGATATTCAGAATGGAGGGAGAGATAAAGAGTTTCCAAGACTATCAAGGTTTAAAAGAGTATGTTACCACCAAGGTAATGAGAAATATTAAGGGTGACTTATAAAAGAAAAAAGACACTAAGAGTGATATAGAACAGAAATTTACAGGTACGACCTGTGGAAATAAGGACTTCACATACAACAGGATGACAGTGAAAACTTGTATTTCAATAATCACTTTCAATGTGAAGGGTCTGAATGCTCCCATAAAATAACACAAGGTTGCAGATTGGATAAAAATACAGGACCCATCTATATGCTGTGTACAAGAGACACATTTTGAACAAAAATATGCATCCAACCAGAAAGTGAAGGGCTGGAGAACTATCTTACATGACAACAACTCTCAAAAGAAAGCTGGGGTAGAGATTCTCCTATATGACAAATTAGACTTTAAGCTAAAGACTGTAGTCAGAGACACAGAAGGACACTCTATCATTTTTAAGGGGTCTATGCGACAAGAAGACCTAACAATTGTAAATATCTCTGCCTTCAACATGGAAGCATAAACTACATAAGCCAACTGTTCATAAAATAAAAAGACATATTTGTAAGAGTATATCAGCTGTATGGGATCTTTACATGCAATCTCCCAGTAATAGATAGATCACCTAAACAGAAAATCAACAAAGAAACAAGAGCTTTGAATGATACACTGGACTAGATGGACCTCATACATATATGCAGGACATTCCACCAAAAAATAACAGAATACTTATTCTTCTCAAGTGCACATGGAACTTTCTGCAGAATATACCACATACTGGGTCACACATCAGTTCTCAGCCCATACCAAAAGATTGAGATTATTCCCTGCATATTCTCATACCAGTGCTTTGAAACTGGAACTCAAATCACAAGAAAAAATTTGGAAGCTATGGATCATCCTGCTCAAGAATGTTTGGATCAAGCAGAAAATCAATAAAAAACTTAAACAATTCATGGAAACCAATTAGAATGAAGATAAATTGGTCCAAAGCCTATGGGACACTGCAAACGCAGTCGTAAGGGGAAAATACATAGCTATCCAAGCCTCACTCGGAAAAAAAAAAAAATTAAAAACCCAGAACAGACAAACTCTCTTTACACCTTAAAGAACTGGAGAATCAGCAGCAAATTATGCCTACCTCATGTCTAAGTAGGGAAATAATTGATATTAGAGCAAAGATCAGTAAGTTAGAAATCAGAGATACAGTAGAGCTATATACTAGGAGCTGTTTCATTGAAAGAATTAATACGATCAAAAAGCCACTGGCCAGACGAATCCAAAAGAAAAGCGAAATGAGCCAAATTAATAAAATTGTGAATGAAAGGGGAGAAATCCTGACTAAAGCCAAGGAAATAGGAACAATCATCAGAAATTATTATCAACAGCTATATGTCAATAAGTTAAGCAACTTACAAGAAATGGTGCATTCTTGGACATCTATAAACTTCCAAGAGTGAAACAGGAAGAAATTGACAACCTGAATGGACCAATAACTAATAACAATATTGAAGGAGTGATCAAAAACCTCCCCAAAAACAAAAGTCCAGAACTTGATGGATGCCCTGGGAAATTCTACCAAACATTTGAAGAAGAAATAATGCCTAGTCTCCTGAACTTGTTTCAAAAAATAGAAACAGAAGGAAAACCTCCACACTCTTGCTCTGAAGCCAGCATTGCCTTGACCCCAAACCAGGCAAAGACCCCATCAAAAAGGAGAATCTCAGACCAATATTCCTGATGAATATGAATGCCAAGATTCTCATCAAGATCCTAAGTAATAGGATCCAACAGTACATTAAAAAGATTATCCACCATGACCAGATGTGATTTATCCCTGGGATGCAAGGGTGGTACCACCTTCACAAATCAATCAATGTGATAGAATAAATTAATAAGAGAATAGAGAATAACCACATATTCCTTTCAGTTGATGCAGAAATAACATTTGACAAAATACAGCATCATTTCATGATTAAAACTCTTCAGAGTTTAGGGATGAAGGAACATTCCTCAAATTCATTAAATGCATCTGTAAAAAACCCACCACAAATATCTTTCTCAATGGGGAAAAGCTGAGAGCCTTCCAATTGAGATCAGGAACAAAATAAATATGCCCACTCTTGCCACCATTGTTCAACGTAGTACTAGAAGTCCTAACATCAGCAGTCAGACAAAAAATGAGAAATAAAAGATCTTCAAATTGGCAAAGAAGAAGTCAAACACTCTCTCTCTTCACGGATGACAGGATTATTTATGTGGAAAACCCAAAAGACTCCACCTACAAATGACTAGAACTCATGCATCAATTCAGTAATGTGGCAGGATATGAAATCAATGCACAGAAATCAGTTGCTCTCTTATACACTATCAATGAAAGTGTAGAAAGGAAAATTAGTGAATCAATTCAATTCACAGTAGCATCAAAACTCATAAGATACCTTGGAATAAATGTAAAGAAAGAGGATAAGGATCTCTACTTGAGGAACTACAGGAATCATGAAAAAAATTGAAGACACAAAAAGATGGAAAAAAATCCATGCTTTTGGATCAGAAGAATAAACTGTTAAAAGGTCTATGCTGCCTAGAACAATTTATACTTTCAATGCCATCTCAATCAAAATACCATTGGCATTTCTCAAAGTGCTAGAGTAAACAATCCTAAAATTCGTGTGGAACCCAAAATGACTCCAAATTTCCCAGGGAATGTTGAAAAAGAAAAACATTATGGGCATTATGTTGCCTGATTTCAAACTATATTACACAACTGTTATCACCAAGACAGCATGGCACTGGTAAAATAATAGACACATAGACCAATGGAACAGAGTAGAGAGCCCAGATATGGACCATCAACTCTATGGTCAACTAATATTTGCCAAAGCAGAAAAAAATATGCAATGGAAAAAAAGATAGTTTCTTCAATAAATGATGTTGGTAAAATTGGGCAGTTATGTATAGAAGAATGAAACTTGACCATTTTCTTACACCATACAGAAAGATAAATTCAAAATGGATGAAAGGCCTCAACATGAGACAGGAATCCATCTAAACCCTAGAGGACAACAGAGGTAGTAACCTCTTTGACATTGGCCACCACAACTTCTTTCAAGACATTACACTGTTGGTGGGAAGGTAAGTTGGTGCAGCCTCTTTGGAGAACAGTGTGGAGATTCCTCAAGAAATTAATAATAGAACTTCCCCATGACCCTGCAATTTCCCTACTGGATATTTACCCCAAAGATACAGATGTCGTGAAAAGAAGGGCCATCTGTACCCCGATGTTTATAGCAGCAATGGCCACGGTCTCCAAGCTGTGGAAAGAACCAAGATGCCCTTCAACAGACGAATGGATAAGGAAGATGTGGTCCATATACACTATGGAATATTATGCCTCCATCAGAAAGGATGAATACCCAACTTTTGTAGTAACATGGACAGGACTGGAAGAGATTATGCTGAGTGAAATAAGTCAAGCAGAGAGAGTCAATTATCATATGGTTTCACTTATTTGTGGAGCATAACAAATAGCATGGAGGAAAAGGGGAGTTAGAGAGAAGAAGGGAGTTGGGGGAAATTGGAAGGGGAGGTGAACCATGAGAGACTATAGACTCTAAAAAACAATCTGAGAGTTTGAAGCGGCGGGAGTAGGAGGTTGCGGGAACCAGGTGGTGGGTATTAGAGAGGGCACGGATTGCATGGAGCACTGGGTGTGGTGAAAAAATAACGAATACTGTTATGGTGAAAATAAATGTTTAAAAAAGAGCAAAAATTAAAAAAAAAAAAGACATATCCTCAAAGGCAAAGGAAACAAAAGTAAAAATGAACTTTTGGGACTTCATCAAGATCAAAAGCTTCTGAACAGCAAAAGAAATAGTCAACAAAACTAAGCGACAACCCACGGGATGAGAGATGATATTTACAATGACACTATAGACGAAGGGCTGATAGCTAAGATCTATAAAGGACTTCTCAAACTCAGCACTCAAAAAACAGATAATCATGTCAAAAAATGGGCAGAAGACATGAACAGGCACTTCTCCAAAGACATACAAATGGCTAATAGACACATGAAAAAAATGTTTGCCATCATTAGCCATCTTGGAAATTCAAATCAAAACCACACTGAGATACCACCTTACACCAGTTAGAATTTACAAGGCAATAAACAGCAAGTATTTTGCTGTTTATTGTGGAGGTGTTTATTGTTTATGGGGAGGTTGTGGAGAAAGGGGAACCCTCTTTCACTGTTAGTGGGAATACAAGTTGGTATAGCCACTTTGGAAAACAGTGTGGGGATTCCTCAAAAAAATTAAAAGTAGAGCTACCATATGATCTGGCAATTGCACCACTGGGTATTTACCACAATGGTAGAGATGTAGTGATAAAGGGTCATATGCATCCTAATGTTCATAGCAGCAATGTACACAATAGCCAAACTCTAGAAGGAGCTGAGATGCCCTTCAACAGATGAATGGATAAAGACAATGTCATCCATATATAGAATGGAATGTAGAATAGAAATGGAATATAGTATAGAAAGGATGAATATCCAACTTCTGCATCAACATGGGTGGGACTGGAGAAGATTATGTTAAGTGAAAGAAGTCAAGCAGAGAAAGTCAATTATTATAGGTTTTCACTTACTTGTGGAACATAAGGAATAACAGGGAGAGCATTAGGAGAAGGAAGGGGAAATTGAAGTGGGGGAAATAGGTGAGGGAGATGAATCATGAGATACTGTGAACTCTGAGAAACAAACTGATGGTTTTGGAAGAGAGATGGCTGGGGGCATGGGTGAGCCTGGTGGTGAGTATTAAAGAGGCATGGATTGAATGGATCACTGGGTGTTATAAATAAACAATGAATCTTGGAATACTACATCAAAAGCTAATATTGTATGGTGACTAACATAGCATGATAAAAAACAATATGAAACCAAAGAGTAAGGTAGCTCTATATAATTAACAATATAAAACAGTATATAAGATAACAAGTAATAGGTAAAGCAATATTTCTTTAAAAATGAACTATCTAGGGGTGCCTGGGTGGCTCAGTGGGTTATAGCCTCTGCCTTCGGCTCAGGTTATCATCCCAGGGTCCTGGGATTGAGCCCCACATTGGGCTCTCTGCTCAGCGGGGAGCCTGCTTCCACCTCTCTCTGACTGCCTCTTTGCCTACTTGTGATCTCTGTCTGTCAAATAAATAAATAAAATCTTTTAAAAAATGAACTATCTATAGATACATTTCTTCTGTAAACTATTTTACAAAATAAATGGATAAAAATATTTGCCTCTAAGAAAGAACTGATAGTAAAAGACTATCTTTCGTATCATGTACATAGATTAGCTATTCAACAATAACTTTTAAAAACTACAGAAAGACAGGAAGTAGTAGCTAATATGACATGACTTTGATTGTAAAAGAACCTTCAGAAATATGGGAACTCTAGGCATCCTATTATGGTATAACATTAAAAGTGAGCAGTCTCCCAAATTTACAATTGTCAATGAGATGCTTGGTAAGAGTTGTTTGATATTTAGTTTGGTTGCCTAATGTATTTATTTATTCTTTATATTAATACATTTGTTAGCATAGTTTCTTGTATAGAATAGTTGTGAGTAGTGCAGCAAAGTAAAATAAATAGGAAATGTTGTAGTATTTTGACCAGAGGAATAGAATTTGCTAAAGTTACACTGGAGAGATTTTGTGGTTTTTACTATAATCCACATATACACCTTCTCCATTCTGGGTTCAAGCTGTGTAATAGTTGCACCTGCTACTCTTAAAAGGTAGCTGAGATTGAATATTGAACTTCATGCCTTCTTGATTTTGCTATTGAGACCAGTGACTGCAGGTGTAAGTAATTTTGCATTCTATTTTGTCTCCTCCAGCTTACTACCAAAAACATGGCTTTTAAAAATCTAAACTTCTGATGTATTGGATGAAACAAAAACTTTTGAGAAGCAGCCAGTAATTTGATTTTCTAATGGTTATAGCATTCTGTGTTTAAGGACTTTGGTGGAAAAACAGGGGTTTTGTACCTAATGACAGATATGAAAAGTGTCTTCCACTCTTATACATTTTTAAATTTTTAAATGTCTAAAAATTATCACAACTCCTTTCTCTAATGTTATCACAGTTTACTGAAAACAATTAATTTTGAGAAGATCTTAATTAACAAGTATAGGTGGGGCTCACAATTGCAATAAATATTTCTCTGAAGAATTGTGCATATTATTAATTTTTGAAAATTAAATTACATTTTATATACAGTAGGGGAGTTTTTTATTTGAGGAAAATTTTGACTTATCATTTTGGTTTATTAGGTTTGCTTAATTAAATTTAGCATAGTAGAAGTAAAATTACCCAGTACCTGGCATTGTTATCCACTACTAAAATACACCATTTAATTTATTTTAAAGGACAAAAAAATTACAGGTGTTTAAACTTACCAATTAAGACTACCAAATTGATTAGGTAGAAATTTGATGACAAATCTGAAATTGGAATGAAGTAGCAGGGGTAATAGGGCATATATATGCTATGTTCTAGGGAAACCAAAACTGCAGAGTTGAGAAAAGTACAAACTCCTTTCCTCAAAATATAACAAATAAAGTATTTAATGAGAAATGTTCCCAGCAAGTGATCAATGCAGTTAGATATTCAACACAGAACTGGGGAAAACACATAAAGCAAAGAAATAAAAAATGTGAATAATTTTAATAAAAGTTACTTATCAAGTAAAGATTATCTGTTAACCAAGTAATGAAATACATACATGGTTTCAACATGTATACTTTACTCACCTTCCCTCTTCCTTATCTCTCTTTCTCTTTCTCTCTCCACACATACACATACAAACACAGAGTCTTTTACCAATAAAGAAATTACTATTTATTTTCCTGATAAAACTTCCAAGTTTAGACTGAGTCTGTGCTGAAGACATTTAAAAGCTTAGAAGCATTTTCATAAATTGTTCCCTGGTGATTTTAACCTAATTTCTGGAAAATATAAAAATCTCAGGTGTCTGAATGCAAATTTTATCCTTACAGTTCATTAATAGCTCTATAAAAGTTAAATATATTATCTGCTGCAAATTGAAACAGCTAAACTATTTGCTTACTGGAGACATAGCCTGGGCACCGTAATACTAAAAGGAATATAAGGAGAGAATATCAATCTTACTTACTTTTTCATATTTTTTTTTCTTTACATCATTCCTGCTTTTTATATGTTATGGACACAATTTCTCATAGAATATATCTGACTAAAAATAAGAAAATAAAAAGCACTGTTATGGACAAGGCATGATTTTTTAAATTAAATTTATTTATTTTCAGCATAACAGTATTCATTATTTTTTCACCACACACAGTGCTCCATGCAATCTGTGCCCTCTATAATACCCACCACCTGGTACCCCAACCTCCCACCCCCCCGCCACTTCAAACCCCTCAGATTGTTTTTCAGAGTCCATAGTGTCTCATGATTCACCTCCCCTTCCAATTTACCCCAACTCCCTTCTCTCTAACTCCCCATGTCCTCCATGATTTTTGTTATGGCCCACAAATAAGTGAAACCATATGATAATTGACTCTCTCTGACAAGGCATGATTTGAAAAATTTATAGTAAATATTGAATTTGGGATCTGGTATTTTGGTTTTCTTTATACACACAGACACAGAAACATATATACTCACATCTCATTTAAAACTAAGAACAATCACAATTTAGTTTAATTATTATTGCTATTTTACAGATGAAAATAAATAGATAAAAAAACTCAATAAGTAAAATAGCAATAATAATTAAACTAAATTGTCTCAATAAGTTGTTGAATTCCAAGTAGCTAATAAGCAATAAATCAGACTCAAAAATCTAGCTTTTCCAATCTCTTTCACAGAAATTTGGAGCCAGATTGAATAAGCTCATACTTCATCTCTGTCACTTATTAATATCTGACCACAGACAAGGCAATTAACAACTTTGTGTTTCATTTTTTCATTTGTAAAACAGGGATGTTAATAAAATCTACCTCAAGGACATTGTGGCAAATGAGTGAATATATATAAAGCTCTTAGAAGAATGCCTTAAGTGTTAATTTTATATCATTATCATCATCATCATGATCAAAATAGTATCTAGGTGGAAAAGGAGATGAATTACTTTATTTAAATTTACTGAAAGAATTTGATGTGACCACTTGTCCTTGGTAATCCATCACAGTTGAAGAATAGGATATTCTGGTTAATCCAATATTGTGTTTAATAGAATATTATGAATTTATTTTATCCACATAATAGATTAATAAAGAATGTAAAACATTAGATATACTACACTAAACTTATATTGAAGAATTCTATCTTTTAAATGAATCAAAAAATATTTCACTATATGTTGGGGCTTTAGACTAATCAATAGAAAATTCACTTAAAGATTTTTGGCTCTGGGCCAATATGTAAGAAACTTAGAAGTCACCACTCTGTCCCCAAAGTAAAATATGAATAAACTGAAAAATCTCTTAGATTTGTAAGAGAAATGAGTTTACAGGGCTAACCGCTGCTCTCTCCCACTGGAGTGACCAAGAGTGTAATACAGAGTATCACAACATATCAGAGCAGAAACCTCCATGGAAACTGGTGCCAGGGTAGAGAAAACTGAGCTATAATTGAAATATTGCTGGAATCTTAGTGCAGAGAAATCTTAAAAATAAGAACTCCATTTGTACTCAGCCATCAGAGTACCCACACTTTTGTAAATTTTACCTTCTGAAGTTTTACCAGATTATTTCAGTAAATATTGGAGAAAAATCTTCTTCTGATTCTGGCAGGGGGAAGGTACAAAAAAATTTTTTTTGAAATATACTGGAACTTTCTGTTATTTTTTACAATATCTTCCCTGCAAGAACTAATCAGACCCTAATCTGCTGGGGTTTTACTAGAGACTAATTGACCTGAGGAAAAGGTAATGCTGAAACCAAGTCAGTTCCAACCTTTCATGTGTGAGAAAGAAAATACCTAACTCAAGACCATGGTAGCCATCCTTTCCTACCAAAGATAGGGAGAACTAAGAAGTGTATGTAAAGTTCACAGTTTAGAGGTAACATTCAATAAAAGACTGAGATCTAACCATAGAACTATAGAATGCTTCCCCTTTTAGCACAACATCACTAAACACCTATTTATGATACTTATTTTTATGATACTTCTTACAAAAAATATTTATTTATCTTTCATCTATCTATCTAAGAGAGAGCACAAGAGAGTGTGTGAGAGGGAGAGAGGCAATGGGAAGGAAACCTAAGCAGACTCCCTGCTGAGGGCAGAGCTTGACATGGGGATCAATTTCATGATCCTTGAGATCATGAACTTAACCAAGGCCAAGAGTCAGATGTTTAAATGACTGAGCCACCCAGGCACCCCTACAACACTTCTTTTACTCAGGACTTCAATTATATCTGGGTATAAAGAAAAAAATTCAAGATATGCTAAATGGCAAAAAGATAGTTTGAAGATACAGAGAAAGCATAAGAACCAAAATCAGCTAGAGCAGGAATTTTGAAACTGTCAAACTGGGGATTTGAAACAACTGTGACTAAGATCTTAAGGGCTTTAATGGATGAAGTAGATCACATGCAATAACAGATGGGCAATGTAAGCAGAAAGATTGAACTTTTAAGAAACAACCAAAACTAAATTCTAGAGGTCAAAATATTGTAACAGAAATAAAGAACTCCTTTGATTGGTTGATTAGTATATTGGACATGATTTTTAAAAAATCCCTGAGCTTATAGACATCACAATAGAAACTTTAAAACTGATGAGCCAATAGGAAAAAAAAATAATAGTGAAAAAACAAGACAGAATAGAATATTAAAGAACTGTAAGATATCTACAAATGATGTAACACATTCATAATACAAATACCAGGAGAAGGAGAAATGAAGTAAAAGAAGAAACATTTTAAATGATAGTGATTGTGAATATCCCCCAAATTAATGTCAAACATAAAACTACAGATTCAGGAAACTCAGAGAACACCAACTAATATAAATGCCAAAAAAGCTACATTTAGGTATATCATTTTTAAACTACAGAAAATAAAAGATAAAGAAAAGTTCTGGAAAGAAGCTAGAAAGATGGAAAATAACCTTGTCTAAAGAAGAGCAAAGGTAAGGCTTATATACAACTTCTTATAAACCATGCATACAAAAGGAAAATGCAGTGAAATATTTAAAGTACTGACAGATAAAAAACACTAATGCAGAATTCTGTACTTGTGAAATTATCCTTCAGAAGTAAAGGAAAAATAGATTTTCTTAGATAAGCCAAAACTTAGGGAATTTTCCAACAATAGATACCTTACAAGAAATGCGTAAAGAAGTTATTCAGAGAGAAGGAAAATGATATAAATAAGAAATTTTGGTCTACATAAATAAAAGAGGACTACAATATATTGTACACCTGTACTAATATCACACTGTAGATTAACTAAATGGAATGTAAATTTAAAAAAAAAAGAAAAGAAGAGTACTGGAGAAGAAATAAGCAAAAGTAAAATAAGATAAATAAAATGTTTTATTTTTTATTACTAATTGATACAACAGATAACAATGTGATCAAAATAATAGAAACATCCATTCAACTATAAATATGTATAAACATACATATACACAGATATTTATGTATGTTGATCTATAAGTGAAATAAATAATAACAATGAAACAAAAAATAAGTTTTAGAAATTAGGATATTTAAAAATTATTGGTTATTCACACTATTTGTGAAACAGAGTGTTATTTGAAAGTGGACTTAGTTTAATTGTAAATGTATACTGCAAATTCTACAGTAACTATTTTTAAAGAACTATAACTAATATGTTGAGAAAACAAACAGAGTAACATAAAATGCTCAAATAAAATCACAAAGGACAAGAATAGAAGACAAGATAGGAACTAAAAAGAAAAACAAATAGAAAAAAATATCAAATGTGTAGATATTAATTCAGTTATATCAATAATCACTTTGAATATCAATGATTTAAATGCATTGATTAAAAGATGGAAGATGGGCAGGGTGTATACAAAAACAAGGCCCAAGTATATGTTATCTAGAACACCCCATTTCAGATTAGCCAAGGGAGGGGGAAAGATGGTGGAGGAGTAGGAGACCCTATTTTGACTGGTTCCCTGAATTGAGGTGGATATCTACCAGACCATTCTGAACACCCATGAAATCAGTCTGTGATGTAAGAAAATATATCTGGATCTCTACAAACAGAATATCACAGGTGGTTGGTCTTAAAGTATGGAGCAAGGAGTCATGATTCTGTGGGCATATATCTGAAGACAAATGGAATGGTGAGGGATCCTCTGGGATCCTGTGCCACTGGAGTGCAAAAGCCTCCCACACTAGGGATGGCACAGACTCGCAGAACTGTAGCAGTGGGGAAAGTACTTTGGGGCAGCCCCCAGACTGAAACCTTGAGCTGTGGGGGTGCACATGCAAACTGGGGGCAGCTGGCAGTTTTAGAAGCAAAAAGGACAGAGACATGCTTGGACCTGGAAGCAAGGGCTGAGAGTGCTGCTATAGGGCAACAACCTAGGATGCTACAGTTTCTGGAAGCACAGAGAGAAGTGGGGACAGTGTGGTTGGGAGAAATCATTGAGGGGCAGACTGCAATCTCTCTGTTCTGACACAGAGGTTTGGATATGGTCACCTCTGCTTTGACTCTCAGGGGGCGGGGCATGGGAAGATGTGGAAAGCTGCCAGAGAAAGCCAGCAGAGAACAAAATCTTCCCCAAACAAGTTTTCATTGAGACAATCCACCCTACATCAGGCAAGGAAACTCTGCCCAAACAGGGTTGTCTGAGTAACAGTGTGGCAGACCCCTCCCCCAGAATATAGGATGGAAGAACAAGAAGCTGTCAACCTTAAGGTCCCTATAAAACAGATTTATCTTTCTTGGGTTGAGGCCATAAGGAAGCCCCAGCATAGGAAATACTCAGAGACTATGACTTCAACCACAGAAATAATGGATATGGATATAAGCAAGATGTTGGAAAGAGACTTCAGGGTAACACTTATGCAGACAACAGCTAAGACAGAGAAAACTATTAATGGCAACATAGATTCTCTAAGGGCAGTAATGAGAGCTGATATGGCAGAATTTAAAAATGCTATCAATGAGATCCAAATTAATCTAGATACTCTAAAAGGTAGGGTAAATGAGGCAGAAGAATAAATTAGTGATCTAGAAGGCAAACTGATAGAATAGAAGGAAAAGGAGGAGGCCAAACAACTTAAAATCCATGAAAACACAATTAGAGAAATAAATGACACCATGAAATGTTCTGATGTTAGACTTATTGGGATCCCTGAGGGGGTAAAGAGAGAGAAAGAACTAAAAGATATATTTAAGCAAGTCACAGCTGAGAACATCCATAATCTAGGAAAGGAAACAAGCATCCATGTCCAAGAATTCTCCCAAGATCTTCCATTCTCCCAAGATCAAGGAGAACACACCAATGCCCAGACATCTAATAGTAAAACTCACAAAACTTAGAACCAAGGAAACCGCCTTAAGGGCAGTTAGGAGGAAGAGATTCCTTACCTACAGAAGGAACATCAGAATAATGTCACACCTGTCCACAGAAGCCTGGCAAGCCAGAAAGGGCTCTTCAGGGTACTAAATGAGAAGAACATGGAGCAAAGAATTCTTTATCTGGCAACACTGTCATTCACAATGGATAGGAAAATAAGAAGCTTTCAGGGCCAGTAGAAACTGAAAGAATATGTGAACACTAAGCCAGCCTTAAAAGAAATATTAAAGGGGTTCTCTAAATGGAGAAAGACCTCAGGAGTGATATAGAACAGAAATTTACAGAAACAATATATAGAAACAAAGACTTCACAGGCAACATGATGACATTAAGATCATACCTTTCAGTAATCACTTTCAACATAAGGGCCCTAAATGCTCCCATTAAATGGAACAGGGTTTCAGATTGGATAAAAAGGCAGGATCCTTTCATACACTATCTAAAAGAGACTCATTTTGAAACTAAAGATACATTCAGACTGTAAGTGACGGGATGGAGGACAATCTTTTATGCCAAAGGACCTCAATAGAGAGCTGGGGTAGAAATTTTTCTATCATACAGATTACATTTTAAATCAGAGGTACAGTAGGACACTACATCATTCTTAAAGATATATTCAACAAGAAGTTCTAACAATTTTAAGTATCTCTGTCCCCAATATGGGAGCAGTCAAGTACATGAGCCAACAGTTAATCAAAACGAAGAGACATATTGATAAGAATACTTCAACTGTGGGGGACCTTAACACTCCATTCTCAGCAGCAGACAGATCATCTAAGCAAAAAATCTACAAAGAAACAAGAGCTTTGAATGACACTTTGGACCATATGGACCTCATATACAGAACATTCTGCCTTAAAACACCAGATTACTCATTCTTCTCAAGTACACATGGAACTTTCTTCAGAATAGACTACATACTGGGTCACAAATCAGGTATCAACATACACCAAAAGATTGAGATTAGTCCCTAAATATTCTCAGACCACAATGCTTTGAAACTGGAACTCAAACACAAGAAAATGTTTGGAAGAAATTCAAACACTTGGAAGCCACAGGCCATTCTGCTCAAGAATGTTTGGGTCAATCAGGAAATTAAAAAAAAAAAAAAAAACTTTAAAAATTGACAGAAACCAATGTTAATGAAAACACATTTTTCCAAAACCTATGGGGTACAGCAAAGGCTGTCCTAAGGGGGAAATAGATAGCCATCAATGCCTCACTCAAAAAATTAGGAAAATCCCGAATTCACTAATTAACTTACACCTTAAAGAACTGGAGAAAGAAAAACAAATGAAACTTAAGCCATGCGCAGAAAAAGAAATAATTAAGATTAGACATGAGATCAATGAATTTAAACCAGAAATATAGTAGAATACATCAATGAAACTAGATGTTGGCTCTTTGAAATAATTAGTAATATTGATAAACCTCTGGACAGATTTATCCAAGAGAAAAGAGAAAGGACCCCCAAAAATAAAATTATGAATGAAAGAGGAGAGATCATGACTAACACCGAGGAAATAAAAACAATCATTAGAAATTATTATTAACAGATACACGCCAATAAATTAAGCAACCTGGAAGAAATGGATGCATTCCTGGAAATGTATACACTAGCAAGACTGAAACAAGAAGAAAATGACAACCTGAATAGACCAATAACTAGTAATGATATTGAAGCAATGATCAAAAACCTCCCAATAAAAAAGAATCCGGGACCTGATGGAGTCCCTATGTAATTCAAACAAATATTCAAAGAAGAAATAATACCGAGCCTTCTGAAGTTTTTTCAAAAAATATAAACAGAAGGAAAATTTCCAGACTCATTCTGTGAGGCCAGCATTATCTCAATCCCCAAACTAACCAAGACACCATCAAAAAGGAGAATTCCAGACCAATATCCCTGATTAATATTGATGTAAAAATTATCAACAAGATTCTAGCTAATAATATTCAACAGTATATTAACTGGATTATCCACCACAACCAGGGATAACCTGGAATGCAAAGGTGGTTCAACCTTTGCAAATCAATCGATGTGATAGAACACATAAATAAGAGAAGAGACAAGAACCTCATGGTTCTCTCAATTGATGCAGAAAAAGCATTTGAGAAAATATAACATCATTTCCTGATTAGAACTCTTCACAGTACAGGGATAGAGGTATCATAAAAAACCATCTATCAAAAGCCCACAAAGAATATCATTCTCAAAGGGGAAATGCTGAAAGGCTTCCCATTGAGATCAGGAGTATGACAAGGATGCCCACTCTCACCACTGTTGTTCAACATAGTACTAGAAGTCCTAGCAACAGCAATGAGGTAACAAAAGAAATAAAAGTTTTTCAAGTTGGCAAAGAAGAAGTCAAACCCTCTCTTTTCATGGATGACAGGATACTTTATGTGGAAAACCCAAAAGACCTCACCCACAAATGAATAGAACTCATACAGAAACTCAGTAATGTGTCAGGATACAAAATTAATGCACAAAAATCAGTTGCTTTCTTATACACTAACAATGAAAATATAGAAAGGAAAAGTAGAGAATGCATTTCATTTACAATAGCACCAAAACCCATAAGATACCTGTAATAAACCTAACCAAAGAGGTAAAGGATCTCTACTAGAGGAAATACAGGACACTCTTGAAAGAAATTGAAGAAGACACAAAAAGATGGAAAAAATTCCATGCCCATGGATCAGAAGAATAAGCAATCTTGAAATTTCTATGCTGCCTAGAACAACCTACACTTTCAAAGCCATACCAATCAAAACACTATCAGAATTTTTCAAAATGCTGGAACAAACAATCCTGAAATTTGTATGGAAAAAGAAAAGACCCCAAATTGCCAAGGAAATATTGAAAAAGAAAAATAAAGTTGGGGGAATCATGTTGCCTGATTTCAATCTATATTACAAAACTGTGATCTCTAAGACAGCATGGTACTAGCACAAAAACAGACACATAGACCAATGGAACAGAGTAGAGTGTCCAGATATGGACCCTCAACTCTATGGTCAACTAATCTTTGGCAAAGCAGGAAAAATATGCAATGGGAAAAAGACAGTATCTTCAATAAATGGTGCTGGGAAAATCAGACAGCTATATACAGAAAAATGAAACTCGACCATTCCCTTACACCATATAGAAAGATAAACTCAAAATGGATGAAAGACTTCAATGTGAGACAGGAATCCATCAAAATCCTAGAGGAAAACATAGCCAGGAATCTCTCCGATATTGGCCATAGCAACTTCTTTCAAGACACGTCTCCAAAGGCAAAGGAAAAAAAAAAGCATAAATGAACCTTTGGAATTTTATCAAAACAAACAAACAAACAAAACAAACAAACAAAAACAAAAAGACTTCTGCACAGCAAAGGAAACAGTCAAGAAAACAAAGAGGCAATCTATGGAATGGGAGATGGTATTTCCAAATGACACTACAGAATAGGGCTGATATCCAAGATCTATAATGAACTTCTCAATCTTAAAACCCCCAAAACTAATAGTCAAGTCAAAAAAAGAGCAGAAGACAGGGAAAAAAAAAACACTTCTCCAAAGAAAATATATAAATAGACACATGAAAAAATGTTCACCATCATTAGTCATCAGGGAAATTGAAATCAAAGCCACATTGAGATACCACATTACACCAGTTAGAATGGCAAAAATTGACAAGGCAAGAAATAGCAACTGCTGGTGAGGATGTGGAGGAAGGGAAACCCTCTTACACTGTTGGTTGGAATGCAAGTTGTTGCAGCCACTTTAGAAAACAGTGTTTCCTCAAAAAGTTAAAAATAGAGCTACCCTACAACCCAGAAATTGTACTACTGGGTACAATGTACTACTGGGTACAATGGTAGAGATGTATTAAAAAAAAAAAAAAAACGCCATATGCACCCCAGTGTTCATAGCCGCATTTTCCACATAGCCAAACTGTGGAAAGAGGTGAAATGCCCTTCAACAGATGAAAGGATCAAGATGTTCTTCATATATACAATGGAATATTACTTAAGCATCAGAAAGGAAGAATACCCAACTTTTTCATAAATGTGGATGGGACTTTAAGAGATTATGCTAAGTGAAATAAGTCAAGCAGAAAGACATTTATCATATGGTTTCACTTATTTCTGGAACATAAAGGATAGAATAGAGGACATTAGGAGAAGGAAGGGAAAAATATGTGGGGGAAATCAGAACAGGAGTTCAAGCATGAAAGAGTATAGAATCTGAGAAACTGAGGGTTTTAGTTGGGAGGTGGGTGGAGGATGGGCTAGGCTGGTGATGATTATTAAGGAAGACAGGTATTCCACGGAGCAAAGGATGTTACACGCAAACAATAAATCATCAACACTACATAAAAACAAAAGAAAACAAAAAACTAATGATGTCCTGTATGATGACTAACACAACATAATAATTTAAAAAACATTTTAAAGCAAAACAGATTAAAAGTAAATGGATGGAGAAAGATACACTGTGCTTAAACTAATCAAAAGAAAGCAGATATATTTGTATTAATTTCAGATGGATCAGACTTCAGACCAAGAAAATTATGAAATATATGTGTTAAATAGTGACCAAGGGGTCAATTTTCCAAAAGATGTAACGGTCCTCAACATGTATGCTCCTAACAACAGACTGCCAAAATACATGAGGGAAAAGTGATAAAAGTGCAAGAAAAAATAGATATACCCATTAGCATAGTTGGAAACTTTAGCACGCCTCTCAGAACTGGAGAGATCTAGTGGGGAGAAAATTAATAAGAATATAATTGAAGTCAACAACATCATCAATCCCCTGAATATAAAGGGCATGTTATAGGCTACTTGATCCAACGAAAGTAGAGTATTCATTCTTTTTGAGGTGCCTGGGTGACTTTATCTGCTAATTGTCTGACTCTTGATATTGGCTCAGATCATGATCTCAAGGTTGTGAGATCAAACCCTGTGTCAGTGGGGCGCCTGGGTGGCTCAGTGGGTTTGGCTGCTGCCTTCAGCTCGGGTCATGATCTTAGGGTCCTGGGGTCGAGCCCCGCATCAGGCTCTCTGCTCCGCAGGTAGCCTGCTTCCCTCTCTCTCTCTTGCTCTCTCTCTCTGCCTGCCTCTCTGCCTACTTGTGATCTCTGTCTGTCAAATAAATAAATAAAATCTTTAAAAAAAAAAACAAACCTGTGATAGCATATGCACTTAGTTTGGCGCCTACTCAAGATTATCTCTCTCCCTCTTTTCCATGCTTGTCTTGTTCCCATCAAAAAATACACATAATTTTCAAATATATATATATATATATATGTATATATATATATATATATATATATTTGCAAAGACACATTGGATAAAGGACTATTATCTAAAATAGACAAAGAAATCTTTTTTAAAAGATTTTATTTATTTATTTGATAGACAGATATCACAAGTAGGCAGAGAGACAGGCAGAGAGAGGGGGAAGTAAGCTCCCTGCTAAGCAAAGAGCCAGATGTGGGGCACGATCCCAGGGCCCTGAGATCATGACCTAAGCTGAAGGCAGAGATTTTAACACACTAAGCCACCCAGGCACCCCTAGACAAAGAACTCTTAAAAGTCACCAATAAGAAAGCTAACTACTCTAGGGAGGTAGGGTGATGGTAGAGTAGGGGGATCCTGAGCTCATGTCATCCCATGAACACACCATGATAATAGCTGTATCTATGCATCTAACTCTGAAAGTGCCCTGAAGATTGAGAACAGATCTTCCACAGTAATATAGGAAGGCCACATCCCAAAAAACAAAACAAAACAAAACAAAGCAAAACAAAAAACTGGATGGACAGTGATGTGGTCAGGAATCAAATACCTGATAAGACTAACCAGACTAAACAGGAGGAGCATCACAAGAATAGAGAAGTGAGAGGATTGGATTGCATATCATTCTCCACCAGTACTGGGTACCTGCTTTGGAAAGACAAGTCCCCATAATATCTGGCTTTCAAATCCAATGAGACTTAACTCTGACAACCTCAAAAATCAGTGAGCTTTATTCTGGGAGAGCTAGAGGAAAACAGGAAACTGAATCCCCACCCTTAAGGAGTCAGCATATAAATAGTGGACTGAGACACAACACAGAAGCAGAAATTTCAGAAGTCCCTGGATATACATAGAGGAGAATTACTGACTAATTTTAGAACATGTACTGGAGGGACAGGAATCTCCATGAGGTGTCTCTGGGAGCTAAAGTGCTAGTAAGCACTATTTCTTTTTGACTCCAACTATTTAGGTAGTTGGAGGCTTGTGGAAGCCAGCATTAATAGTTTCCATTTAACTTTCTAGCACTTCATGCCCCGCCCCTGCATTTCTCTAAAGACCCACCCACACATCCTACCCACCCACCACAGCAGGTGTCCTTCAAAACCACCTATTGTCCCACCACATCCTGAAGACAGACCAGCCAGGATCCGTGCCATTCCAAAGTAACTCCTCCCCTGGGGATGGGAGAAGGTAACTCCACACACCAGAATGCCCACAGTTCCAACACCTTGGCCTCTTTGATGGCTATGCAGGAACCAAGTTCTGTCTTTTGATGCACTCACAAATGTGGCCAAGAGGCTAATTGCATAGAGCTCAGCCCACCAATGAGCCCATGGTGGCCTTACACAGGCCTCTAAATAGCATGAGAATCAACCTCACCCAGTGCACCCCCAAGAAGTAAAGTGGGTCATTGCAGCTGGCTAAGCTAAAGGTAACTGTGGCTCAGCCACAGCAGTAGGACACAGTAGTGGCCCACACATGGAACACATTCAGAGTACCTAGTTTTAGTAAACCAAGGGGGTTGCACTACAGGTCACCATAGGACATCTACACCAGGCTACTACTTTCAAGACCAAGAGATGTAGCTAACCTGCCTAATACATACAAACAGAGAGTTCAACAAATTGAGGAGATAGAGAAATATCTCCCAATTGAAAGAACAAGAGGAAGTCACAGTAAAAAACAAAAACAAACAAGGAAACAAACAAACAAAACAACTAAATGAAATGAAGATAACTGATATAAATAAATCAAAGCGATGGTTATGAAGATACTTATTGGACTTAAGAAAAGAGTAAATGAATTCAGAGAAGAGTTAACAAAAAGGAAATACAAAAATGAACCTGTTGAAGCTGAAGAATGTAATAAGTGAGATGAAAAGTAAACTTGAGGTAATCTATAGCAGATTAAAGGATTGAAAAAGATGGATTGGTATTTTGGAAGACACAGTAACTAAAAGGAACCAAGCTAAACAGAAAACAGCAGTAAAAAATGAAGAGAGAGAATAGCTTAAAGAAACTAGGCTACTCCAATGAGTTGTAATAATCACATAATAGGGATCCCAGAAGAAGGGAGCTAAAAACAAACAGAAAGCTTATTTAAAAAAAATAATAACTGACAACTTATCTAATCAAGAGAAGGAAGCAGACATATAAGCACCTTAATAAGATGAACCCAAGGAGGTCCTCACCAAAACACATAAAAAGTAAAATGGCAGGGGTTAATGATAAAAAAGAAAAAAATTAAACAGCAAGAGAAAAGAAAATAGCTACATACAAAGGAAACTCCATAAGACTATAAGCTGGTTTTTCAGCACAAACTTTACAGGTCAGAAGAGAATGGTATAATATACTCAAAGTGTTAAAAGTAAGGGGAAACCCTATAATCAAGAATATTTTACCCAGCAAATATTTTGTTCAGAATAGAAGGAGAGATAAAATTTCTTAGACAAACAAAAGTTAAAGGAGTTCATCACCACTAAATTAGCCTTAAGAAAAAATACAGGGAATTATTTAACTGGAAAGTAAAGGCCATAATTAAAATTAATAAAAATATCAAAGGAAAAAAATCTTAAGTAAAAGCAAACATATAATAAGGTAGTAGATTGATAACTTCTAATGCCAGTATAGAGGCTAAAATATAAGTGAAAAATAAGTTATATCTACAAAAAGTAGTCAAAGAATAAACAAAATGAAATGATGTAAAATATGGCATATCCACAGAGCAGGGAGAATGACTTAAAGGTTTAGTGTTTTTTAAATGTGTTTGAACATAGGCAACCATCAACTTTTTTTTAAAGATTTTATTTATTTATTTGACACACAGAGATCACAAGTAGGCAGAGAAGCAGGCAGAGAGAGGAGAAAGCAGGCTCCCCACTGAGCAGAGAGCCCGATGCGGGGCTCGATCCCAGGACCATGGGATCATGACCTGAGCTGAAGGCAGAGACTTTAACCCACTGAACCACCCAGGCGCCCAAACCATCAACTTAATAGAGAGTTGTAAACACATAAAACCAAAAGGCAACCAACAGAATGTGAGAAGAATATTTATAAATGTCTTATCAGATAAAGGACTTGTATCCAAAATGTATAAAGAACTTATCAAACTCTACACCCAAAAAAACAAGCAATCCAGTCAAGGAATAGGCATAAGACATGAACATTTCTCAAAAAAAGACATGCAAATGGCCAACAGACACATAACATATTTTCCACATCACTCAGCATCAGGGAAATACAAATCAAAACCACAATGAGATAGCACATCTCATCAGTGAGAATGGCTAAAATTAACAAGTCAGGAAACAACACATGTTGGTGAGGATATGGAAAAAGGGGAACCCACTCACACTTCTGGTGGGAATGCAAACTGGTGCAGCCACTCTGCAAAACACTATGGATGTTCTTCAAAAAGTTAAAAATAGTATTATTCTGTGACCTAGCAATTGCACTACTAGGTATTTACCCCAAAGATAAAAATGTATTGATGCAAAGAGGTACTTGCACCCCAAATTTTATAGCTGCAGTTATGTCCACAATAGATAACAGAAAGAGCCTGGATGTCCATTGACAGATGAACGGAAAAAGAAGAAGTGTCTATATATATTACTCATCCATCAAAAACTAAAATCTTACAATTTGTATTGACATGGATGAAACCAGAAGGTATTATGCTAAGAGAAAGTAGTCAATCAGAAAAAGACAATTATCATATGGTTTCACTCATATGTGGAATTTAAAAAACAAAACAGAAGAGCATAGGGGAAGGGATGGAGAAATAAACAAAGACAAAATAAGACAAGGAGACAAACCATAAGAAACTCAGTCGGGGGGAGGGGTCAAGATGGCAGAGAAGTAGCAGGCTGAAAATACATCAGCTAGCCAGAGATCAGCTAGATAGCTTATCTAAAGATTGCAAACACCTACAAATCCATCGGCAGATCGAAGAGAAGAAGAACAGCAATTCTGGAAACAGAAGAACAACCACTTTCTGAAAGGTAGGACTGGCGGAGAAGTGAATCCAAAGTGACGGGAAGATAGACCCCGGGGGG
>NC_081575.1:23082802-23107199 GCF_022355385.1 Mustela nigripes | reverse complement strand
TCTCCCTGATATGAGGAAGTGGAGATGCAATGTGGGGAGGTTGGGGGGTAGGAAAAGAAAAATGAAAGAATATGGGATTGAGAGGGAGACAAACCATAAAAGATTCAATCTCAAAAAACAGACTGAGGGTTGCTGGGTGGAGGAGGGATGGGAGAGGGTGGTGGGGATATGGTCATTGGGGAGGTTATGTGTTATGATGAGAGCTGTGAAATGTGTATACCTGGCGATTCACAGACCTGTACCCCTGGGGATAAAAATATGTTATATGTTTATTAAAATAAATAAATAAATAAATAAATTTTAAAAAGATTAGAGATGACTCTAACATTAGACAGGTTTTTTTTTCCCTTAATATCAAATACTTCATGTTATTATAAAAACTCTCCTCGAGTTATTTATACAAAATTTTTCAAATGCTGCTTATGGTTGTGAAAAAGATTTAATTAATATGACACTTTACAAAATTAACTCTGGGTAGCTTTCAGATTAACAGAGTAATACTTGAAAAAATATGAACTCCTTGTGTCTTGGGAGATACAGTGAAAAATCACCGGCCATAGATTTAAGAAACACATGATCCCTGACAACATCTGTATTTGTAAACTTGGGCAAGGATCTTAACTTACGTCAAAACTTCTTCCCTGTAAAATGGATTGCTGTGAGGCTAAGACCATGTAATGTGAATATAAAAACTATGCAAATGCATATTTTTTTTCAGGTTTTCCTTGGCTTTTATTTGATTATACTTACAGAGCAATTCCAGCAAATGTCCTCATACATATGTGCATATGTTGTGTGTGCATGTGTGTGTGTAAACACACCTGTTTCAAGATTACTGTCAAAACAGAATGGTTAGTTAAGACACTTTTATTTTTATTTGTTACTATAAAATTGAGGCACAGATTATAAAAAGCAGAAGCTTATGCAATTTTTTATAAATTGTGGTGTATTAAATCATTTTTGCATTAAATCTCATAATTATGATAAATTATAATATATTAAATTTAAGTAATTTAATGCCTTCAATATTTTCTGCATGATTAATTTGAATATAGCACAGTACATGCATAGGGAAATATATATGATAGTTGCATAGCTGCAGATGAATCACTATTTTTAAAACATTTTGGAGTTTTTCATAATTATCTTAAAATAGGGATATCCAAGTTATCTGCAATGCTATAATTACACTTGAACTCTTTAAATTCAGGGAAAAATCTGGATGAAAACAAATTTCACACCATGCTTGAATGTATTTTACTATGGGAAGAAAAAAGGAAGATACAACGACAAAAATGTTTTTCCAGAATTACTAGGAATGTACTTAATAAGAAATGAAAAGGACCTAAAGAAAAATCTTCATGGCATGCATAAGAAATTGAACATACAGAGAAATAAAACTTCTACTTGGCTAGGAAGAGTCAATAATTTAATGATATCAATGGCCCTTAAGCGAGTAATAAAATCTAATTCCTTTGATTGTCCATACTTACAAATAAAAGATTAGAAAGATGACAGGAATCCCTGTTTTTATAGGTGATATTCAGACTGGTAAGGCTTGCTACAGGATAATCAGGTAGAGACCCAGACATTTTTTATGAGATCCACATATATATTCTGTGAGGAAATATTTAGGTGTAAGTATATGCATCACAGTGGTACAAAAGTGAAAAATTAGAACTATCAGAAAAGTCCAGTTTTAATGGATTGTTTAGATACATTAGGTTACACTGATATTATATAGCAGAATAAAATTTTGGCATGGTAATATGGTCATGCTGATTCCTACAACTTATGCTTCTACAGAGTTTTGCTCATGCCAGAAACTATTAGAATTATATTACAGATATTAATTCATTTAATTTTCATGAAAGCTCTATGATAGATATTACTATTTACATTTTACATATGGGAAACCAAAGCACTGATATTATATATGCATATATATATGCATATATAATATATATATATATATCACATTCATGAAACTAAAGTAGAGGAGATTGATAGTCCAGCTATAGATTTTGTAAACTTGTAAGCATATAAGAAAATACTTCAAAATAATAGTGAATAGAATAACTCTAAATTTGTTAAGTGATAAGGTGAATACCTATTTTGTATATTTAGATTTAGAAAAAATGAGTTAATATAAGCCAACATTTTAAGAGAGTTTATGAGTTAATTTTTTCTCAAACATTATTTATTTATTTATTTATTCATTCATTCATTTATATTATTTTTTTATTATGTTCAGTTAGCCAGCAGATAGTACATCATTAGTTTTTGAGGTAGTATTCATTGATTCATTAGTTTCATGTAATGCCCAGTGCTCATCACAACACATGCCCTCCTTAGTGTCCATCACTCAGTTACCCCATCTCTCCAACTCCCTCCCTTCTGTAACCCGCAGTTTGTGTGAGTTACTTTTTTATTTGTTTTTGGCATTTTTCTTATATTCCAAATTCTCTAGAGCTAACTTATACTCCCTTGGAAAATATCCCTTTGAAATACTAATACAGAAATGTGAATCCCAGTGTTTTAGTCTGCTCAGGCTGCTATAAATAAAATAAAATAATAAATAAATAAATAAATAAATAAATGAATAAAATGGGCAGCTTTTATACCAAATACTAATTTCTTGAGGTTTTGGAGGCTAGGAAGGACAAGATTAAACTGTCTATTCAGTGTCTGGTATGAGCTCTCTTCCTCATTTACAATTGGATGCCTTCTTACAGTATCTTCACATGGCAGAGGGATAGCTCTCATACTTAGTTCCCTTTTTGTAAGGACATTAATTCCATCATAAAAGCCCCAACCTCATGACAAAATTTAACCCTTATTACTTCTCAAAGGCCTCACCTCCAAATTCCATCACACTTGCAATTAGAGCATCAATATGTGAATATTATGGGGACACAAACATTCAGCCTGCAACACCTGGCATACAAAATGATACTCTAAAATAGCACAATGCTTGTCACAGTGTAAACCAATAAGTAACAGCTCATGCTAATAGGAAAGCATCAGCAAATTGTTGTAGACATCTGACTACAGTTACTGTAGTCTGTATATTTTTAAAATGTGTTCAAGAGAGAGGAAAAAAGACAGTTCTGTGAGAATTGCCAAATAATGACATTTTTACATATAAAAATTAAATAATACAGACACAAAGAGTTGAATAGTGCAAACATTTTTAAAAAGAAAGATGATTTTTTAGATCATTTGAAGTGACAATTTTAATTGTTTGTTTAAAAACAAAAATTTAAAAACTCAAGCTAAATTTTATTTTATATTTTTTAAGATTTTATTTATTTATTTGACAGAAGTTTCAAGTAGGCAGAGAGGCAGGCAGAGAGAGAGGAGGAAACAGGCTCCATGCTGAGCAGAGAGCCGGATGTGGAGCTCGATCCCAGGACCTCAGGACCATGACCTCAGCCAAAGGCAGAGGATTTAACCCACCGAGCCACCCAGGAACCCCAAAAATTCAAGCTAAATTTTAAAATGAATTTTTGTCACTCTATATATTTATCTTGGAACTGGTGGTTTTGATTTCTTTATGCTACTCACATTTTCACTTTTCCTTTAAAGTATGTTAAATGCCACATTTAATCATTTCTGTATTTGAGGAAAATTGTGCCCTTGCCCTAAAATAAAATCAACAAAATAAAATTTGACAAGGATAATTAGGAAGTTCCATATCTTGTTTCAAAATGCCATCTGTTAATGTTGTTATACAGGGGATTTCTAAGCTATAAGGAATTGGATAAATTCCATCCAAATTGGAAACACTGACTGTAATTATAAATAAGATGAAATAATTCTAGTATTAATATTAAACAATAATAGTAATATTAATTTAAACCAAAGCAAATATTGTTATTAAGTCAAATATCAATCCTAATTAATTCTAATATTAATATTAAGCAAACAGGGCACCTGTGTGGCTCAGATGGTTAAGCATCTGCCTTTGGGGCCACCTGTGTGGCTCAGTGGGTTAAAGCCTCTGCCTTCAGCTCAGATCAGGATCCCAGGGTCCTGGGATCCAACCCTGCATATCCCAGGGTCCTGGGATTGAGCCCTGCATCTAGCTCTCTGCTCAGCAGGGAGCCTGCTTCTTCCTCTCTCTCTGCCTGCCTCTCTGCCTACTTGTGATCTCTGTCTGTCAAATAAATTAAAAGTAAAAATAAAAATAAAAATCTTTAAAAAAAAAAAAAAGGCATCTGCCTTCGGCTAAGGTCATGATCTCTAGGTCCTAGGATTGAGTCTGACTGGGATCAGGCTCCCAGCTTAGCAGGGAGTCTGCTTCTTCCTCTCCCTATGCTTCTTTTTCTGCTTGTGCTTTCTCTGTCTCTAAAGAATAAATAAAATCTTTGAAAAAAGTTAAGCAAGCAATCATTTTACATTATGTTAAGATTTTTATATGCACTTTCATTAAAATCCTCAAAACAAACTTATAAAGAGGACATCAAGGGGTGCCTGGGTGGCTCAGTCATTAAACCTCTGCCTTCAGCTCCAGTCATGATCCCAGGGTCCTGGGATTGAGCCCTGCATCAGGCTCCCTGCTCTGCAGGAAGCCTGCTTCTCCCTCTCCCATTTCCCCTGCTTGTGTTCTCTCTCTGTCTCTCTGTCAAATAAATAAATAAAATCTTTTACAAAAAGAAGACATCATTATTTTTGCCCTGTAAGTTTAAAAAAAGGGAAGGTTTGCATATTTAAGTTCTCTGAAATCTCACAGCCAGAAAATGACAGAATTAGGATTATGTACCAAGTCTGCTTATTTCTAGAGAGTTATGATTCTTCCCCACCCCAGATTCTTCCTATGATTCCCTGTAGCAATTTGAAAAACAGATAAAGAAGTGAAAAGAAATTAACCCAAGTACCTTGAATAAAGCAATTCTTTTTTAGCTCTAGGGAAATACAAAAAGTTAGTTTTCTACTAACACTGTAGAAGATACAATGAACTCCTGATGTTCAATAGCATTTCACTAATATGGTTTTGTCTCCAGAGTTTCTGGTTCTTCACTTGTATTACCATTTTTTTCCTATTCAATAATTTCTTATGATTTTATTATGTTATTGTTGCTAAAGTGTTTCCTAGTATTAATGCATTTGAAAATGTTACAATAAAATTTTATATAATCTGAATACTCTGAAAAGAACATATTGATCTACTGGTTAGTTATAATTGATTCAGTAAGTGATTGACCTAAGTATGTGTGTTTCTTATATCAAATATCAATTTCCTTTGTTCTTTAACCACTTTTGAAAACTTATTTTGATTCTTCAGATGAAGGGGATCAATGTGTATTGCAAACAAGGCTCACACATCACACTTTAAGACTTAACACCAGCATTTATTTATCGCATATCAAAGCTATATTTTATGATGGGTTTATGCACAGGTATTTTCGGCCCTTGTTATGACCAAATGACATTTCTAAAATAACAATCAGTAAGAAAAAAGATATCCATTTTATGGATCTGAGTAGCACTAAATAGAACACATGATCTTGCTTGCTGACAGCTCCATGTGAATAATAACAGCTATTTGAGGACAGCTGTTCACGGTTCTGTATGCAGATTTTGAACATGGACAAAACAAACCTATTTGGTTTGTTTGACCCATTTGAGGACTATAACATTGTTCTTAGGCAAAGGAACTGAGTTACACAGGCTGAAAGCAATTTTCCATTCCTCTCAGAGAGAATATGCTTATAAATAGCCCTTTATTTTATTTTTAGTTTTTTTTTCCAAAGTTTTTATAATTTTATTTTTTAAATAATCTCTACACCCAACATAGATCATGACACATGATAATGAGATCAAGAGTCACAGATTTCACTGACTGATCTAGCCTGGCACCATCATATATAGCCCTTCAAACACTGCTGTTTATCTTGATATGATATATGCATCTAAATACTTTCCCACATTCATAAATCACAGCTTTTTTATGCTTCTAATTCTTACTACATTCAGATCTAGTTCAGTGTAAAAACAGTGCCACTGAACACTATTTCTGATTTAATTACTCTTCCACATTAAGGTAGTTCAAACTGAAGTTACATATTTCAAATGATAAAATTTTAAATGATAAAAAAAAAAATCTGGAAACTTTCCACTCTACAGACAATAAAACCAGACTTGTATTTTTGAAAATCTCCTTTAACCAAAGTTAACCTAGGGCCTAAAATAGTTAGCTTTCCTCACAGGCTCAAATTGCTTACTGATATTTATTTTTTAGTCCCATATTTTCTCAAATTTTTATTTAAATTCCAGTTAGTTAACACAGAGTGCAACATTAGTTTCAGGAGTAGATTCTAGTGATTGATCACTTAACACACCACCCAATGCTCATCACAAGTGCCCCCCTTGATACACATCACACATTTATCCTCTCCCCCACCCACCTCCTCTCAAGCAACTCTCAGTTTGTTCTTTATAGAGTCTGTTTTCTGGTTTGCCTCCCTCTCTCCCTACCTCCACGTTTATCTGTTTTTAAATTCCACATATGATTGAAATCATACACTATTTATCGTTCTCTGACTTTTTTTTTTTTTTTTGGCTTGGCATAATACTCTCTAGCTCCATTCATGTTGTTGCAAACAGCAAGATTTTATTCTTTTTTGCTGACTGAGAATATATATATATATATATATATATATATATATATATATTCATTCATCAGTTAATGGACATTTGGGTTCATTACGTAGTTTGGCTATTGTTGATAACGTTGCTATAAACAATTGGGGTGCATGTATCTCTCTTTGAATTAGTATTTTTGTATCCTAGTAGTGTGGCTGCTGGATCAGAGGGTAGTTTCTTTTTAATTTTTTGAGGAAACTCCATACTATTTTCCACAATGGTCACAACAGTTTGCATTCCCACAAACAGTGTAAGAGGGTTCTACTTTCTCCCCATTCTCATCAACACCTTCTGTTCCTTGTGTTGTTAATTTTAGCCATTCTAAGAGGTATGATGTGATATATCATAGTTTTGATTTGTACTTCCCTGATGATGAATGATGTTGAGCATCTTTTCATGTGCCTGTTATCATTCATATGTATTTTTTGAAAAGTGTCTATTTGTGTCTTCTGCCCATTTTTAACTGAATTATTTGTTTTTGAGTGGTGAGCTTGATAAATTCTTTATAGATTTTGATATTAATCCTCTATCAAATATGACATTTGAAAGTATCTTCTGCCATTTCATAGGTTGCCTTTTAATTCCGTTGATTGTTTCCTTCTCTGTGCAGGTCTTTTTATCTTGATTAAGTCCCAATTGTTCAGTTTGCTTTTGTTTTCCTTGCCTCAAGAAATGTATCTACCAGTAAGTTTCCATGGCCAATGTCAAAGAGGTTGCTGCCTGTGTTCTTCTCTAGGATTTTGGTGATTTTCTGTCTCACATTTAGGCTTTCATCCATTTGGAATTTATTTTTGTGTGTATGGTCTAAGAAAGTGGACCACTTTCATTCTTCTGAATGTTGGTATCCAATTTCCCCAATATCATTTATTAAAGACACTGTCTTATTTACATTGGATATTCCTTCCAGCTTTGTGGAAGTTTAGTTTACCATATAGTTGTGGATCTTTTCTGTTCCATTGATCTATGTATCTTTTTGTGCCAGTACCAGACTGTCTTGATCACTACAGCTTTGTCATATAATTTGAAGTCTGGAATGGTGGTGCTTCCAGCTTTGATTTTCTTTTTCAAGATTGCTTTGGCTATTTGGGTCTTTCGTGGTTCCATACAAAATTTAGGATCATTTGCTCCAGCTCTGTGAAAAATGCTGGCGGTATTTTGATAGGCATTGCATTAAATATGTTGAGTGCTTTGGGTAGTATAGCATTTTTTAAAAATGCATTCTTCCGATCCATGAGCATGTAATTTTTTTTTTCATTTCTGTGTGCCTTCTTAATTTTCTTTCATAAGAAAGATCTTTATATCTTTTTGGTTAGGTTTATTCCTAGGTATTTTTTTTATGAAATTATAAATATTTTCCTTGATTTCTCTTTCTGCTGATTCTTTATTGGTGTATATAAATGCAACAGATTTGTATACATTGATGTTGTATCCTGAGACTTTACTGAATTCATGTATCAGTTCTAGCAAATTTTTTTTTGGTGGAGTCTTTTGCGTTTTCTACATAGAATATCATATGGCCTGAAAATAGTGAAAGTTTTATTACTTTGGATAACTTTATTTATTTATTTTGTTCTTATTGCTAAGGCTAACACTTCAAATACTATGTTAAATAACAGTGGTGAGAGTGGAGATTCATGTCTTATTCCTGACCATAGACTAAAATCTCTCATGTTTTCACCATTGAAGATGTTATTAGCTCGGGGGCTTTCTTGCATAGCCTTTGTGATGTTGAGGTATTTCCTCTGTATCTCTAGTTTGTTAAGGTTTTTCATAAGAACGGATGTTGGGGGTTCCTGGCTGACTCAGTGGGTTAAGCTTCTGCCTGTGCTCAGGTCATGATCTCAGGGTCCTGGGATCGAAACAACATGTTGGGCTCTCTGTTCGGCAGGGAATCTATTTCCCTTCTCTCTGCCTGCTTGTGATCGATCACTCTCCTCTGTCAAATAAATAAGTAAAATCTTTAAAAAAAAAAAGTGGATGCTGTATGTATCAAATGTTTTTTTTTCCTGCATATGTTGAGAAGATCAAATGGTTTTTATCTTTTATTAATGTGCTATGTCTTATGATTATTGAACCATCCAACCTGATCTTGTTGAATGCTCCTTTTAATATCCTGTTGGATTCGATCTGCAGTATTTTATTGAGAATTTTTGCATCCAAGTTCATCAGGCATATTGCCCTGCAATTCACTTTTTTATTGGAGTCTTGTCTGGTTTTGGAACCAAGGTAACACTGACCTCTTAGAATGAGTTTGGATGTTTTCTTTCCTTTTCTATTTTTGGGAACAATTGGAGAATAATATGTTTAACTCTTCTTTAAATGTCTGGTAGAATTCCCCTGAGAAGCCATCTGACACTGGACTTTTGTATGTTGGGAGATTTTTGATTATTGATTCAATTTTTTGCTGGCTTCAGTCTGTTGATTTTGTTTTCTTTTTTCCTCTTTCAGCTTTGGTAGCCTATAACTTCTTGGAATTTATCCATTTCTTACAGGTTGTCCAATTTGTTGCATATAATTTTTCATAATATTCTCTTGTAAGTGTATTTATGTTGTATCAGTTATTATTTCCCCTCACTCTCTTGTGGTTTTATTTATTTTGGTCCTTTCTCCTTTCTTTTTGGTAATTCTGCTAAGTGGTTTATCCAGTTGATTAATTTTTTCAAAGAACCAACTTGTGGTTTCATTGATGTGTTCTGCTTATTTTTTCTTTTTTGTTTGTTTCTGTATCATTTATTTCTGCTCTAACATTTATTATTTCCCTTATTCTGCTACTTTTATGCTTCATATATTGTTTTTCTAGCTTCTTTGGGTTTTTTATTTGATACTTTTTCTTGCTTCTTGAGGTAGGCCTGTATTACTATATACTTTATTGTTGTGATGGTTTTTACTGTATCCCAAAGGTTTTGGACCATCATGGTTTCATTTTATTTTGTTTCCATATTTTTTTTTATTTCTTTTTTAATTTCCCACTTGACCCTTTCATTCTTTAGCAGGATGTTCTTTATCGGCCATGTATTTGTGGTCTTTCCAATTTTTTCTTGTGGTTGACTTTAAGTTTCACAGTGTTGTGTTCTGAAAATATGCATGGCATGATCTTAGTCTTTTTGTACTTTTTTGAGGTCTGATTTGTGACCTGGTATGTGATCTATTCTGGAAAATGTCCCATGGGCACTGAAAAGAATGTGGATTTTGCTGCTTTAGGATACAATGTTTTGAATATATTTGTTAAGTCCATCTGGTGTTGTGTACCATTCAAAGCCATTGTTTGATTGTTGGTTTTTTTGCTTAGGTGATCTGTCCATTGATGTATGTGAGGTGTTAATTTTCCCTACTATTATTGTATTATCAATGAGCTCCTTTATGTTTGTTCTTGTTTTCTATATTTGGGTGTTCCCAAGTTGGGAGCATAAATATTTACAACTATGAGATTTCTTGTTGTATATTCCTCTTTGTTATGATATAGTGTCCTTCTTCATCTCTTGTTATATTGTTTTGTTCAAAATTTAATTTGTCTGGTGAAAGTATTGTTACTCCAATTTTCTTTAGACACACACTTGCATGATAAATTGTTTTCTGTCCCCTCAGTTTCAATCTTCAGGTCAAATGTCTTTTAGTCTAAAATAAGTCTCTTATAGGAAGTATATAGATGTATTTTTTTATCCTTTCTGACACTATTTGCCTTGACTGGATCATTTAGTTCATTTACACTTGGAGTAATCATTTATAGATATAAGTTTAGTGCCAGTGTATTATGTGCTAAGCTGTTGTTTTGGGAGATTTTCTCTGTTCCTTTCTGGTCTCTCAGTCACTTTGGATCTTTCTTTGCCACTCAAAGATTTCCTTTTAATATTTCTTGTAGGGGTGGTATAGTGGTCACTAACTTCTTTAGTTTTTGTTTGGGCAACACTTTATCTTTCTTTCTATTCTGAATAATGTTTGCTGATATTACTAAAAATCTCTCGGTCCAAGCCCCATTTCGAATCATGAATCAGTCTGTGACCCCAAGAAGAAAATTCAGCTCTCTGTGCTATTTTATCATTTGTGAAATGGAGATAATAGTGATTTGACACATGGAATTACTGTGAGGAATTACTGCAAAGCTGGTGAAAATACATGAAATGTTATGCACATTATTTTGAACTGTAGTATTCATGCTACATGTAGATGTCCTATGAAAAAAATCATATGTTCAAAAGTGCTATAAGTATATTATTGAGAAAGTCTAGTGAAAATTTATGTTGGATACCTTAACAGAACTAAGCTGACTTTTTTGGCCACAGGTATTCATCTATAGCAATAGCCATGCATTAAATGAAAAAGTTCCTTTAAAAATGGTAGAAATATCAGGGATGACTGTATGGGTGAGTTGCTTAAGTGTTGAACTCTTGATCTCACCTTTGGTCTTGATCTAAGTTCAAGCCTTTTGTTGTGGTCTATGTTGGGCATTAAGCCTACTTTAAAAATGATTAAAAAAAAAAGTCAGATTGGAGCGAATAAGAAATGGAAACCTAAATTTTGCCACTGTGAATTACATTGATTCAGTGTTTTCTACAGGCTTTAAAGATAATGCTAATTACTACAAATGTACAGTCAATGTATCACTGTGTCATGCACCTTTTCTGAAATAAGAACAAAATGGTCAGTTAAAAATGGAAGAATACCAGACACTATCAATATTGCTATCTTCATTTACTCATAATTAATAGGTAAGTTTTATCCTTAAATCAGGGTTTCTAACTTTGCCACTATTTTATTTTTGGGTTAAATAGTCCTTTGTTGTTGAGGATTGTCTCATGCATGTACACTGTTTAGCAGTATTCCCTGGACTATACCCACTGGATACTATTAGCACCTTTCACCTTTATTATAACCAAAACTGTCTCCAGACATTACCAAATGTCCTATGGGAGTAGAGGAGGGGATCACTCTAGGTTGAGAACTACTGTCTTAAATCAATGATATTTAACTAGAATATCATGGAGAATATTAACTAAGTAAAATGTTTTTATGTTTGTTCAAGGGCATGAGGATGGGCCATATGAAGGAAGAACTGCTTAAAAGGTAAACAAAATTCTGATCTGTGATTATAGTCTGTGAATAGTCTTTATTTCTGTTCCCTTTCTTTTCTATTACAATAGTTACAATGTATCTTCTTCATTTTTTTTATTTCCTAAATAAAGCAAACTGTTGAAAGTTTGAAAACTGTTGAAGTTGAAAACTGTGAGTGTCAATAGCTGAGTATTTGGATGATGTCAATCACAGCACCATACCCAAAGCACGATCCCTTCAGACACCATACTTTATTCTCATGGACATACCACAACTGATAACCTACTTCCTTTTATTATCAACAAGACCCTCATTATCAGCCCTCCCTTTTGCCCCTCAGTGTTTCAAAAAGACAGGAAAACAGTGATTTAAACCATTTCCCATGTCTGCTGTAGTTGGCCCTCAGTGCTGTAGCTCCCTGAGGAGACTTTGTAGAAGAATATCATATAAGAAAAGACAGATAATCTTTTAGACAGATGTATAGGGCATGCCATATCAGCTATTTCATTTTCAGTCTCAGCATGGTTGCAATTATGAAGCAATAATGTATCAACAGAAGTGAAAGAATCTCATTGTCAACTGTCATATTTTTATATTTTAATATTATAAGATTAGATTTCATTATGCTGAAACAAAGTGGAGTGGATCTTGGGTTTTTTTGTTTGTTTGTTTGTAAATTGCGTATCTTTTTTTAAAATTTTTTTATTTTTTATAAACATGCAATCAAAATGCCAATGTACTCAAGCACCATTGGGTTAAAATAAAAGGGTAGTAAGTATTGTTCTCTCTGTCACTAAGGCCAAAGGTCAGTTGACATTACCACCTTATATATTTCTGGTTTACTTTTCACAATTTTACTGAGATAAAATTTACATACCATAAAATCACCCATTTAAATGGTAAAGTTCAGCAGTTTTCAATATATTCAAAGATTTGTAATCTTTATCATCTAATTGCAGAATATTTTCACCAGCCCAAAATGAAACTTCACATTCTTAAGTAGTCATTTCCCATTTCTCTCTCTTATCTCCTGGCAACTACTAATATATTTTCTATATTTATAAATTTACCTATTCTTGATAGTTCATATTAATGGAATCATATAATACATATATATTGTCCATTCATACAGTGAAGCTCTACCATATGCAGCTATCAAACTATTTTACATAGTAGCTGTATAATTTTACATTCCCATTAATAACATATAAGGGTTCCTTTTTTTTCCCATATCCTCCCCTACAATTGTTGTTTTCTGTTTTCCTTTTTTATTATAGCCATGCTAATAGATATGAAATGGTCTCTCATTATAATTTTGGTTTGCATTAATTAATATCTAATGTTGTGAAGAATCTTTTCATGTACTCCAAGATCATTTGTATATCTTCTTCATAGGAATAGTTATTCAAATCCCTGCCTAAGTTTTAAAAGGAGTATATGCCTTTTTACTGTTAAGGTCTAAACATTCCTTACATATTCCAGGGGCAGCTGGGTGGTGCAGTCTGTTAAGTGTCCCATTCTTGATTTCATCTCAAGTCGTGATCTCAGAGTATAAGATTGAACCCTGCATCAGCTCCATGCTCAGTGAAGAATCTGCTTGAGATTCTCTCTCCCTTTCCCTCTGCCCCTCCCACTCATGCTCTCTTTCATTCTTTCTCTATGATAACTAACTAAATCTTTAAAAAAGGGTTCTTTATATATTCTTGGTAATATGCACTTACCAGATAATTGACTTAAAAATACATTTTCCATTCTGTGTGTGCCTTTTCACTTCCTTGATAATGTCCTTGAAGAACAATTTTTTTTCTGAAATTTTGATAATATCCATTTAATTTTTTTTTGTATAAGGGTAAAGTTGCAACTTCATTTTTTGCACATGTATAACCTGTTGTTCCAGCACCATTATTTGAAAAGACTATTATATTTTTATTTGATTATCTTGGTCAACAAATAATATCACAAATCAGAAATAATTAATAAAAAACAAGGGTTTAGCTAGAGACTTTGTGCTTTGTTCCATTAATCTATGTATCTATCCTTATGCCACTGCCACACTATTTGACTTCTCTAGCTTTATAGTACAGTAAATGAGGAAGTGTGAATCCTTGAATGTTGTTCTTTTCCAAAATAGTTATGGCTATTTTAAACCCTCTCCATTTCAATATGAATTTAAAGATAGGCTTCTCACTTTCTAATAAAAATCCACTTGGTATTTTGTTAAGAATTTTGTTTAATCTGTATATCAATATGGTAAGTATTGCTATCTTGATAATGTTGAATATTCTGATCTATGAGCATGGAACATTTCTCCATTTCTTAAATCTTTCATTTTTTTTCAGCAATGTTTGTAAGATTCATTGTACCGGTCTCATGCTACTTCTGTTAAAATTTCACCTAAGTATTTTAATTATTGATGATGTGAATAGAATAGTTTTCTTAACTTTATTTTAAAGATTTTTTAATTGAAACTACACCAAATGCAGTTGAATTTTTATACTGATCTTATATTCTTTGATTTTTTGAACTTGTTTGTTACTTAGTGGCTTTTTTGCTCACTCTTTAAGACTTTCTAAATACAAGAATATATTGTATTGTTAATTTTATAGATAGAAACCTTGTGTTCTTCTATGAAAGGAGGAAAAGAAAACTAGAACTCTGTATTTCCCAAAATATTGAAAAAGCCTATTGCTTCATGAAAGTGAAATATGCACTGCCCTGCATTCCCACCAACAGTTTAAAAGGGTTCCCCTTTCTCCACATCCTCTTCAACATATGTTGTTTACTGTCTTGTTAATTTTGGCCATTCTAACTAGAATAAGGTGGTATCTCAATGTGGCTTTGATTTGAGTCTCCCTGATGGCTAATGATGATAAACATTTTTTCATGTGTCTGTTAGCCATTTGTATGTCTTCTTTGGAGAATTGTCTGTTCATGTTTTCTGCCCATTTATTGACATGATTATCTGTTTTTCGTGTGTTGAATTTGAGGAGTTCTTTATGTATCTTGGATGTCAGGTCTTTGACCCACAAATCTATGGTCAAATAATCTTCAACAAAACAGGAAAAAATATATACTGGGAAAAAGACAGTCTCTTCAATAAATAGTGCTGGGAAAATTGGACAGCTATTATAGAAGAATGAAACTTGACCATTCTCTTACAACATACACAAAGATAAACTCAAAATGGATAAAAGACCTCAATGTGAGGCAGGAATCTATCCAAATCCTAGAGGAGAACTTAGGCAGTAATCTCTTTGACATCAACCACAGCAACTGCTTTCAAGATGTCTCCAAAGGCAAAGGAAACAAAAGTGAAAATGAACTTTTGGGACTTCATCAAGACAAAATCTTCTGCACAGCAAAGTAAACAGTCAAGAAAACAAGAAGGCAACCCAAGAATGGGAAAAGATACTCACAAGTGAAAACTGTGTAGATTCCTTAAGAAATTAAAAATAGAGCTACCCTAATTGCACTGCAATTGCACTACTGGGTATTTACCGCACAGCTACAGATGCAGGGCGAAAGAAGGGTCATATGTACTTCAATGTTCATAGCAGCAATGGCCACAATCTCCAAACTGCAAAGAGCCAAGATGTCCTTCAACAGATGAATGGATAAATAAGATAGGGTCCATGGGGCACCTGGGTGGCTCAGTGGTTTAAAGCCTCTGTCTTCAGCTCAGGTAATGATCCCAGGGTCCTGGGATTGAGTCCCTCATCAGACTGTCTGCTCACCAGGGAGCCTTCTTGCACCCCCACCCCCGTCTGTCTCTCTGCCTACATGTGATGTCTGTCTGTCAAAGAAATTCTAAAAATCTAAAATAAAAAAAAAAGGTACAGTCTATATACACAATGGAATATTATTCCTCCATCAGAAAGGATGAATACCCAACTTTTGTATCAACATCGATGGGACTGGAAGAGATTATGCTGAGTAAAATAAGTCAAGCAGAAACAGTCAAGTATCATATGGTTTCACTTACTTGTGGAGCACAAGGAATAACATGGAGGGCATTAGGAGAAGGAAAGGAAAAGTAAATTGGGGCAAATCGGAGGGGTAGATGAACCAAGAGAGACTGTGGATCTTGAGAAACAAACTGAGGGTTTTGGGGAGGGGGTGGGGGATTGGTGATCCTACTGGTGGGTATTAAGGAGGACACATATTGCATGGAGCACTGGGTGTGATGCATAAACAATGAATCTGGGAACACTGAAAAACTAAAATTAAATTTCAAAATATTCTTACATGTTCTGTGCATACAAATAATGTTTATATATTCAAAATATTCAAGTTAATACTGATCAATCCTCTCATATTATCTGTCTGGCTCTTTAAATTTTCTTGTGATTACTATGTAAATTTAAAGTCAGATTTTTAAAAAATAATTAGTTAACATGCAGTGCAATATTGATTTCTAGAGTAGAATTCAGTGATTCATCACTTACATACATCACCCCATGTTCATCATAAGTGCCCTCTTTAATACCCATCAGCCATCTAGCCCATCCCTGCTTCCACATCCCTCTATCAACCCTGCTTGTTCTCTGTTGTTAAGAGTCCCTCATGGCTTGTTCCCTTCTCTTTTTTTCTTTCCCTTATCCCTTATGTTGATCTGTTTTCCTTTTAAATTCTACATATATGTGAGATCATGTTATCTGTCTTCCTCTGGCTTATTTCACATAGCATAATACACTCTAGCTCCATCCATGTCATTGCAAAAGACAAGATTTCATTTGATAGAGAGAGAGAGCACAGAGGAAGCAGCAGAGGGAGAGGGAGAAGCAAGGTCTCCACAAGGCAGGGCTTGATCCCAAAACTCTGGGATCATGACCTGAGCTGAAGGAAGATTCTTAACCAACTGAGCCACCTAGATATTCCTGTATGAGTGTTTTTATATATTTTGGATATCAATTTCTTATCAGGTACAGTGTTTGTAAATATCTCCTTCCAGGGTGTTTGGGTGGCTCAGTGGGTTAAGCCTCTGCCTTCAGCTCAGGTCATGATCTCAGGACCCTGGGATTGAGCCACACATCAGGCTCTCTACTTGACAGGGAGCCTGCTTCCCCCTCTCTCTCTGCCTGCTGCTCTGCCTACTTGTGATCTCTCTCTCTCTCTCTGCCAAATAAATAAATATTAAAAAAAATGTATCTCCTTCCATTTAGTAGGTTGACTTTTTGATTTGCTGATGGATGCCTTTGTTGTGCAAAAGCTTTTTAGTTTGATATGTCCCACTTGTTTATTTTTGCTTGTGTTGTTCTTACCTGAGGAGACATATCCAAAAAATATTACTAAGATCGACAATATCAGAGTTTATTATCTAATCTTCAAGGAGTTTTATGGTTTCAGGTCTTACATTTCAGTCTTCAATCCATTTTAAGTTTATATTTGAATATTGTGTAAGAATATGGCCCACTTTTATTTTTTCACATGTAAATGTCCAGTCTTTCCAGCATCATTTGTTGAAGAAGCTGTCTTTTCCCCTACTGCATATTTTTGTTTCCTTTGTTGTAGAATAGCTTATCACATAGATGTGAGTTTATTTCTGGGCTCTCTATTCTGTTCCATTGAATTATATGTCTGTTTTTGTGTCAGTGCCATGTTCTTTTAATTACCATACCTCTGTAATATATTGTGAAATCTGGCTTTGTTCTTTCTGAAGTTTGTTTTTTGCTAGTTGAGGTCTTTTGTAGTTTTGGGACTAGTTCCGTGAAAAATACCATTGTTAGTTTGATAAGGATGACATTTAATTTGTAGATCACTATGGCTTGTATGAACATTTTAACTATATTAATTCTTCCAGTCCACAAGCATCGCATATCCTTTTATTTAATGTGTAATTTTCAATTTTATTTTTTAAATCAGTGTCTTATAGTTTTCAAAGAACAGGTCTTTCAGTGTTCGGTTAAATTTATTGCAAGATAATTTGCTATTTTTTAAAATATTTATTTATTTGACAGAGATCACGAATAGGCATAGAGGCAGGCAGAAAGAGAGAGGGGGAAGCAGGCTCCCTGATGAGCAGAGAGCCTGATGCAGAGCTTGACCCAAGGACCCTGGGATCCTGACCTGAGCTGAAGGCAGAGGATTTAATCCACTGAGTCAGGAAAGTGCCCTTATTTTGTAAGTTTTGATGTAATTCTAAATACAATTATTTCCTTAATTTCTCTTTCTGATAGTATTTTATTTTATTTTATTTTATGACACAGAAAAAGACACAGAGAGAGGGGGGACACCAGGAAGGGGAGTGGGATAGAGAGAGCAGACTTCCCTAGCAGGGAGCCCGATGTGGGACTTGATCCCAGGACCCTGGGATCATGACCTGAGCTTAAGGCAAACACTTAATGACTGAACCATCCATGTGGCCCATTAAAATTTGTTTTTGTTGTATAAGAAATGTAACAGATTTCTGTATATTAATTTTGTATCATGCAACTTTACTGAATTAAATTATTATTTCTAATAGGATTGTTTCTTTGTTTGTTTTTTGGTAGAGTACTTAGGGTTTTCTGTATGTAGTATCATGCCATCTGCAAATGTGACCATTTTATTTCTTTTTTCAAATGTGGATGACTGGGTGGCTCAGTGGGTTAAGCTGCTGCCTTCAGCTCAGGTCAGGATCTCTGGGTCCTGGGATTGAGTCCCACATTGGGCTTCCTCCTCAAAAGGGAGCCTGCTTCTCTCTTTCTCTCTCTCTGCCTGCCTCTCTGCCTACTTGGAATCTCTCTGTGTCAAATAAATAAATAAATAAATATCTTTTAAAAAAAAGGAAAGAAAAACAAATTTGGATGTCTATTTTTCATTCCTAATTGCTATGGTTAGGACTACTAATACTATGTTAAATAAAAGTGGCAAAAATGGGAATCTTTATTCTGTTCTTGATGTTAGAGGAAAAACATTCATCTTTTCACCATTGACTATGACGTTAGCTGTTAATTTGTCATATGTGGCTTTTATTGTGTTAAGATATGGTCCTTCTATACCCACTTTGTTGAGAGTTTTTTTTTTTTTTCTATATATACGTGTTGAAATTAGTCAAATGCTTTTTCTGCATCTACTGTGATGATTATATGATTTTTATACTTTGTTTTGTTACTGTGGTATAGCATATTGATTGATTTGTGAAGTTAAACCATCCTAGCATTACTGAAATAAATCCCACTTGCACATGGTGTATGATCCTTTTAATGTTCAATTCTGTGCCAATATTTTCCCTTTTTTTGTATTTATGTTCATCATGTATACTGACTTGTATCATAGAGATATAAATATAGTAACTATAGTATAGTTTATAACTATAGAACATTATAATTATAGAACATAAAATGAGTTTGGAAGTTTTTCTTCCATTTCTATTCTGGAACAGTTTCAGGATAATAGGTATTAATTCTTCTTTAAATATTTGGTAGAATTCCCCTGGGAAGGCATCTGGCCTGGGCTCTTGTTTTTGGGGAGATTTTTTTAAAGATTTTATTTATTTATTTGACAGACAGAGATCACAAGCAGGCAGAGAGGCAGGCAGAGAGAGGAGGAAGCAGGCTCCCTGCCGAGCAGAGAGCCCAACATGGGGCTCGATCCCAGGACCCTGAGATCATGACCTGAGCCAAAGGCAGCAGCTTAACCCACTAAGCCAACCAGGCACCCCTTTTTGGGAAATTTTTAATGACTGTTTCAATATCCTTACTTGATATGGGTCTGTTTGGGTTTTCTATTTCTTCCTAGTTCAGTTTTGGTAGCCTAGACATCTCTAGGAATGCATCCATTTCTTCCAGATTGTCAAATTTGCTGGCATATAGTTGCTTGTAATATGTTCCTAAAATTGTTGTATTTCTTTGGTGTTTGTTGTGATCTCTCCTCTTTCTTTCATAATTTTATTTATCTGGGTCCTTTCTCTTTCTTTTTGATAAGTCTGGCCAGGGGTTTATCAATCTTATTAATTCTCTCAAAGGACCAGCTCCTAGTTTCATTGATTTGTACTACTGTGTTTTGTTGTCGTTATTTCTATTTCATTGATTTCTGCCCTGATCTTTATTATTTCTCATCTCCTGCTGGGTTTAGGCGTTCTTTGATGTTCTTTCTCAAGCTCCTTTAGTTGTAGGGTTAGTTTGCATAGTTGAGACCTTTCTTGTTTCTTGATAAAGGCTTGTATCGCTGTATATTTTCCTCTCAGGACTGCCTTTGCTGTGTCCCACAGATTTTTTTTTTAATTTATTTTCAGCATAACAGTATTCATTGTTTTTGCACCACACCCAGTGCTCCATGCAATCCGTGCCCTCTCTTATACCCACCACCTGGTTCCCCCAACCTCCCATCCCCTGCCCCTTCAAAACCCTCAGATTGTTTTTCAGAGTCCATAGTCTCTCATGATTCACCTCCCTTCCAATTTCCCCCAACTCCCTTCTCCTCTCTAACTCCCCATGTCCTCCATGCTATTTGTTATGCTCCACAAATAAGTGATACCATATGATAATTGACTCTCTCTGCTTGACTTATTTCACTCAGCATGATCTCTTCCAGTCCAGTCCATGTTGCTACAAAAGTTAGGTATTCATCCTTTCTGATGGAGGCATAATACTCCATAGTGTATATGGACCACATCTTCCTTATCCATTTTTCCATTAAAGGGCATCTTGGTTCTTTCCACAGTTTGGCGACCATGGCCATTGCTGCTCTAAACTTTGAGGTACAGATGGTCCTTCTTTTCACTACATCTGTATCTTTGGGGTAAATACCCAGGAGTGCAATGGCAGGGTCATAGGGAAGCTCTATTTTTAATTTCTTGAGGAATCTCCACACTGTTCTCCAAAGAGGTTGCACCAACTTGCATTCCCACCAAAAGTGTAAGAAGGTTCCCCTTTCTCCACATCCTCTCCAACACATGTTGTTTCCTGTCTTGCTAATTTTGGCCATTCTAACTGGTGTAAGGTGATATCTCAATATGGTTTTAATTTGAATCTCCCTGAGGGCTAGTGATGATGAGCATTTTTTCATGTGTCTGATAGCCATTTGTATGTCTTCATTGGAAAAGTGTCTGTTCATACCTTCTGCCCATTTTTTTAATATGATTGCTTGTTTTGTGTGTATTCAGTTTGAGGAGTTCTTTATAGCTCCTGGACATCAACCTTTTGTCTGTACTGTCATTTGCACAGTTTTGTTTTTATTTTCATTTCTTTCCATGAAATTTTTTTTTTCAATTCTTCCTTAATTCCTGGTTGACCCATTCATTCTTTAGTAGGATGCTCTTTAGTCTCCATGTATTTGGGTTCTTTCCAACTTTCCTACTATGATTTAATTCTAGCTTCAGAGCATTGTGGTCTGAAAATATGCAGGAATGATCCCAGTCTTTTGGTATTGGTTGAGACCTGATTTGTGATCCAGGATGTGATCAATTCTAGAGAATGTTCCGTGTGCACTGGAGAAGAATGTGTATTCTGTTGCTTCAGGATGGAATGTACTGAATATATCTGTGGTGTGTATCTGGTCCAGTGTGTCATTTAAGACCATTATTTCATTGTTGATGTTTTACTTGGATGATCTGTCCATTTCAGTGAGGGGGTGTTAAAGTCCCCTACTATTATGGTATTGTTGTCAATGAGTTTCTTTTGTTATTAATTGGTTCATATTGTTGGCTGCTCCAATGTTAGGGGCATAGATAATTAAAATTATCTTCTTGTTGGACAGACCCTTTGAGTATGATACAGTGTCCTTCCTCATCTCTTATTATCATCTCTGGCTTAAAATGTAATTGATCTGATCTAAGGATTGCCACCCCAGCTTTCTTTTAGTATGGTAAATTGTTTTCCAGCCCCTCACATTAAATATGAAGGTGTCTTTGGGTCTAAAATGAGTTTCTTGTAGACAGCACATTGATGCGTCCTTTTTTTTTTTTTTAAATCCATTCTGATACTGTGTGTCTTTTGATTGGGATATTTATCCCATTTACATACAGGGTAGCTATTGAAAGATATGAATTTAGTTCCATTGTATTGCCTGTAAGGTGATGGTTAATGTATATTGTCTCCATTCTTTTCTGGTCTACTCCTTTTAGGCTCTCTCTTTGCTTAGAGGAACCCTTTCAATATTTCCTGTAGGGATGGTTTGGTGTTTACAAATTTTTTTAAGTTTTGTTTGTCCTGGAAGCTTTTTTAATCTTCTTCTATTTTCAATGATAGCCTAGCTGGGTATAGTATTCTTGGCTGCATGTTTTTCTCATTTAGTGTTCTGACTATATCATGCCAGTTCTTTCTGGCCTGCCAAGTCTCTGTCGATTAGTCTTCTGCTAAGCTAATATTTTTACCATTGTATGTTACAGACTTCTTGTCCCAGGCTGCTTTCAGGATTTTTCTTTGTCACTAAGACTTGTAAGTTTTACAGTTAGATGATGGGATGTGGACCTATTCTTATTGATTTTGAAAGTGGTTCTCTGTGCCTCCTGGGTTTCAATGCTTGTTCCCTTTGCCATATTAGGGAAATTCTCTACACTATTTCGCTCCAATATACCTTCTGTCCATCTCTTTCTTTCTTTTTCTTCTGGAATCCCAATTATTCTGATATTGTTCCATCTTATGGTATCACTTATCTCTCAAATTCTCGTCTAGTGGTCCAGTAGTTGTTTGTCTCTCTTTTGCTCAGCATCTTTATTCTCCATCGTTTGGTCTTCTATATCACTAATTCTCTCTTCTGCCTCACTTATCCTAGCAGTAAGAGTCTCCATTTTTGCTTGCACCTCATTAATAGCTTTTTGATTTCATCTTGGTTACATTTTTGTTCTTTTATTTCTTCAGACAGGGTTTCTCTAATATATTTAATGACTTTTTGAGCACAGCTAGCACCTTGAGAATGGTCATTCTGAACTCTAGATATGAAATATTACCAATGTCCATATTAATTAGGTCCTTCACTTTCAGTAGTGCCCCTTGTGCTTTTTTTTTTTTTTTTTGTGATGAGTTTTTCCACCTTGTCACTTTATCCAGATAAGAATACATGAATGAGAGAATAAAATACTAACAGAGTGGCAAAGACCCCAAAAAAATGTATGTTAACCAAATCAGAAGAGACCCCAAATCAGAGGGAGAAGAAAGGCAGTATAAAGAAGTTTAAACATATATATATATATATATATATATATATATATACACATATATATATATGTGTATATATATATATATACATATATATATATATATATATGACTGATGAATAGAACAGAGCCACCCTCTTGATTTTGGGTGTATTTTGGTTTCTTAGAAAGAACTACCTCTCAAAATTTTAAAGAAAGAAAAAATATATATACAAAAATAAGGGTAAACATGATGAAGGGATGGACTATGACTGTAAAGATGAAAATTTAAAAAAAAAAGCTCTAAAAAAGGAATTGATAAGATAAGTTGGTTGGAAAAAGAAAGGAAAAGAAAATGGAGAGAATTTGCTCAGACTGGAGACTAGAACAAAGCCCTGTACTAGATTTAGGGTATATTTTTATCTATTAGAAGAAATCATATCCCAAAACTTTTTAGAAGAGAACAACCTATATGCATACAAAAAATAAAGTTATATACAATGAAGGATAAAATCTGACTATATTAATGAAGGTTTAAAAATATTTTTTTAAGAAAGGTATTGTTAAGATAAAGTTAAAAAAAAGTTAAAAGAAGAAAAGTTTTAAAAAGATTAGAATAAAAAATACAATTAAAAAAATTATTTAACTTCGCAAGATTAAAGAATCATGGAGACAAAGCCATGAATTCCCTGCTTTGCTTTCCTCTCCTCTGGGACTCCACTGTTCTCCTTGATCAGTGAGCTTGGTCTTGGGTGGATGTTCTTGTTGGTCTTCTGGGGGAGGAGCCTGTTGTAATGATTCACAAATGTCTTTTCCCGAGGCAGAATTGTGCCACCCTTGGCAAGGGCCAGGCTAAGTAATCTGCTTGCATTCACTCTAGGGAGCTTTTGTTCCCCGAATGCTTTCCATAGAGCTCTGGAGGACAGGAATGAAAATGGCAACCTCCCAATCTCCAGCCCAGAGGAGCAAAGAGCTCAGGGTCCCACTCCTCATTTCACCCTTGGAGAAAAGTGCTCCCGTCTCCCTGGTCTCCAGACTTGCTCTGAGCTCACCCAGCCTGTGATCGAGCATTTTTGTCTCTGGCACAGAGCCCTGTTTGGAGTCTCCAAACCCAGCAAATTCCTGTTGCACTGATTCTCCCAGAGGAGGAAGGTGAGTCTCCCCTAATCTGCCACTTGTGGGGTCCCTGCTCAAAAACAGTGGTATGACTGTGCTGCGGATCACAGTTTAAGGTAACCCTGAGCTGGGAGCTCACTCCTTGGCTCCGTCTCTGTATTTGGCTTGCCTGCTCTGATACCTGCAAGTCTTGTTATATTCAGACACTCCCAATCCTTCTGTGACCCCACAGGACCTGAGACAACACTGTCCTTGAGGGGGCTTCACCTCGCTTTGCCTCTGGAGTGATGTCCCTCAGTGAAGCAGACTTTTAAAAGTTTGAATTTTGTGGTCCATTGGTCCATCTCTTGTCAGGAGGCGGCCCCTCCCCACTGTGGTCTACCTTCCCTTTGCTTCAGATTCACTTTTCCACACGTCCAACCATTCAGAATGTGGTTGATTTTCTGTTTCTAGAATTGCTACTCTTCTCTTTAATCTCCTATTGGGTTTGTAGGTGTTCAGAATGGTTTGATAACTATCTAGCTGAAC
>NC_081575.1:23075766-23082402 GCF_022355385.1 Mustela nigripes | reverse complement strand
ATATTTATAAATACAAATATAAAACGTATAAAATATTGCACATTTATATACATATATATTTATATATACAAATATAAAAATATATTTTATATATGTATATTATATATAAATATTATATGTATATTATATATGCAGATATAAAAATTGTACATATATACACACACACAATATATAAATATATATTTTGTAATGTCTTTGTCTGGTTTTGGTATCAGGGTAATGAGGGCCTCATAAAAGGAATTCAAAAGAGCTCTTTTCATTTTTCTGGAGTAAAATTCGAGAAAGATAGATATTAATTCTTAATTAATCATTTGATAGAATTCACCTGTGAAACAAACCTGGATCTGAGCTTTTATTTGTTGGGAGATTTTTTATTACTCATTCAATTTCATTACTACTAATTGATTGATGCAGATTTTCAATTTCTTCCTGATTCAGTCTTGGAACTTTCTATGTCACCAGAAATATTTCTATTTATTTTAGATTGTCTGATTTGTTGGCATATAATTGTTTACAGTTTCTTCTGACACTTTATATCCTTGTGTTATCTATTGCTTTTTCTACTCTTTCATTTTTTATTTTATTTGGGCTTTCTCTCTTTTTTCCCAATGAGTCTAACTAAAAGTTTGTTGATTTTGTTGATGTTTTCAAAGAACCATCCCTTAGTTTCATTGATCCTTTCTACTGTTTTTTTTATTATTATCGTTCTCTTGCATTTATTTTACACTTTGATCTTCCTTTTCTTCTTTCCACTAATGTTAGGCTTTGTTCTTCTTTCTAGTTCCTTTAAATGCAAAGTTAGATGAATTTATTTTCCTTGTTTCTTGAGATAAGCCTGTATTGCTAGGGACTTCCCACTTACAACTGTTATTGGAACATTTCCCAAGGATTTGGTAACACTGAGTTTCCATTTTCAATTGTCTAGAAGTATTTTTTTTTGTTTCTTTGATTTCTTTACCAACCATTTGATAATTTAATAGCATGTTGTTTAATCTCCACATGATTGTGGGTTTTATTCCCACTTTTCTTTAAATATTTTATTTATTTATTTATTTATTTATTTATTTATAGCACAAACAGTGGGTAACTGTAGAGTGAGAGGGAGAAGCCGACTCCACACTGAGCAGTGAGCTTGCTGTGGTATTTGATTCCAGGACCCTGGGGTCATGACCTTAGGTGAAGGCAGATGCTTAACCAACTAAGCCAAACAGGGGCCCCTCCACTTTTCTTCTTATAATTTATTTCTACTTTTATATGATTGTGACTGGAAACTATGTTTTATATTAGTTCAATGTTAAGTTTATTGAGGCATATTTGCAGCCAAATATTTGATCTGTCCTTGACCATAGCAAATTACACCTATTCATAGAATAATTCCTCCTAATAGAATACTAAGGACAGATTGAACATCTTCTGAGCAGCCAAGGATAGGCAGAATGGCAAAAGAGAACATTAAGAGAGATGGAGACATGATAAGAAGGGAAACTCCCATCCCCAATACTATGAACAGCAGTAGAGAGAAATAACACTGAGGGACCAGAACAGATTCCTGTATCCTTCGGCACAGAAAAAAGCCATAGAATATAAAAGAGACAAGAGTAAAATTCTTCCTAACAGTGGTAGAGCTGTGAGAACACTCTAGATCAGAGAGACTAGGGAATGATACGGTTTACATTCTCACTACATCTTATAAACCAAGATTAGAGCAGAGTCTGGGCATAGTAGTAACTGGTGAGTTTGATCATCACAGCAAGCTTGTGACTGCAGCAAGCCCAGTGTCTGTAATACCACACCAGCCCCCTCATGGTGGGATGAGAAAAAACAAAAACAAAAACAAACCACAGTTTAAAAGGGCCAAGGAACTATGGGAATGCTCTCTCCCCTCGATCTTAAAAGCCCAGACTGGAAAAGTTTCTTGATACCATAATTGGTAGCCCAGTCACCATAACTTGAGGGTCTCATTGTCACAGCAAACTAGCAATTTCAGTGAACTGAGGTTCCACAAATAGCACCAGCCCCAGCCATGCTGGGACACACACACACACACACACACACACACACACAAGCTATTTATTTAATATAGTACTGAAAGTCCTAGCCACCCCAATATGACAAGAAAAATAAATAAGAGACGTCCACTTTGGTAAGGAGGATGTTAAATTTTCACTATTTGCAGGTAACATGAAACTATAATTAGAAAATTCTAAAGATGTCTCCAAAAAAACAACTGGAAATAATAAATTAATTCAGTATAGTTGCAGGTTAAAAATTAATGTTCAGAAATCAGGAGCATTTCTCCACCCTCATTACAAAGTAACAGAAAGAGAAAACCAAAAAACAACATCATTTATAATTGCCTCAAAAAATAAAACACCTAGGAACAAACTTAAGCTAGGAGTTTAAGGCCCATACTATGAAAACTAAAAAAAAAACACTGATGAAATATATTGAAGATGACAAATACAAATGGTAAGATAGATCATTTTCATGAATTAGAAAAATGAATAATGTAAGTGTCCATATCGCCCCAACCAATCTATAGAATTACTTTAATTCTTATCAAAATACCAACAATATTCATAAAAAAACTAGAAAAAAATAATTCTAAATATGTATGGAACCCCAAAAGACCTTATATAACCAAATAAATCTTGAGAAAAAAAAACAAGCTTGAGGGTTCATATATCCAGATTTTAAAATATACTACAAAGTCGTAATAATCAAAATATCATCATGCTGTTTCAAAAGTAGACACATAGATCAATGGAACAGAATAGAGAACCAGAAATAAACATACACTTAGACTGTCAGTTAATCTATGACAAAGGAGGCAAGAATACACAATGAGAGAGAGAGACAATCCCTTCAAAAAATGGTGTTGTAAACTGAAAAGCTACATGTAAAATAATGAAATTGTAACACTCTCTAACACCATGCACAAAAATAAACTCAAAATGGATTCAAGAACTAAATGTGAGATCTGAAACCTTAAAAATCCTTAAAACACAGGCAGTAATTTACCTGACATTGGCTACAGAATCATTTTTCTAGATATATCTCTTGAAGCAAGGAAAACAACAGCTGAAATAAACTATTCTGATGCATCAAATAAACCCCTTCTGCACAGCAAAAGAAAATACAAAAAATACACAAAAAGACAACCTACTGAAAGGAAGAAAACATTTGCAAATGATATACCCAATAAGGCATTAATATCAAAAATATATTAAAACTTATGCAACTCAAAACCAAATTAAAACAAACACCTGTAGGGACCCCTGGGTGGCTCAGTTGGTTAAGCCACTGCCTTCAGCTCAGGTCATGATCCCAGTGTCTTGGGATCGAGTCCCACATCTGGCTCCTTGCCCAGCGGGAGCCTGCTTCTCCATCTGCCTCTGCCTGCCACTCTGTCTGCCTGTGCTCACTCTGACAAATAAATAAATAAAATCTTTAAAAAAAAAAAAAAAAAACAAACACCTGTAAATTTTTTGAAACATGTCTACTCATGTCTTCTGCCCATTTTTTAATTGGTTTATTTGTATGTTTTTTATTTTTGGTTGTTGAATTTTATAAGTTCTTTATATTTTTTAGATACTAAGCCTTTATCAGATATGTCATTTACAAATATCTTTTCCCATTCCAAAGTTTGCCTTTTGGTTTTGTTGGTTGTCTTCTTCACTGTACAGAAGATTTTTATTTTGCTAAAGCTCTAATAGTTTGTTTTTACTTTTGTTTCCCTTGCCTCAACATACATGTCTAGAAAGAAGTTGCTAAGGCCAAGCCAAAGGTTACAGCCTGCATTCTTTTCTAGTATTTTAATCTGTCTCACACTTAGGTCTTTAATCCATTTGGATTTCATTTTTGAAATCTTATGGTATAAGAAAGTGATCCAGTTCCATTCTTAAGCATGTTGCTGTCCAGTTAGAGATGTTTAACATAATTCATCATCGGGGAAATACAAATAAAAAATACAATGAAGGGGCATCAGTGTGGTTCAGTTGGTTAAGCATCTGTCTTATGTTGGGGTTAATGTAGAGCATGAAATCAGCCATAATACCTGCCTTGCCAAAATGTAATACAGAGGCCAGCTGGGGGAGAGTGAGGGTTTCTGAGAACAGCTAAGGCCATTGGAATGCCAAGGCCTGTGTAATCACTCTGCTGTTCAAATGCCAGGGGCATTCCCTGAATCTTTCTTAGCCTAAACAGCCACCCTGTGATCTAAGAAATGTATGCATTATCTCTTAGGCTATGTTTAGTAGAACATGCAAATTAGCATATATTATCTTTCCTGTAAACCAATCCTCCCAGTTTCAGTAAGACCCGTTCTCACACATCTCATGCTTGAGAAACAGTGATAGGGATTTGTGATTATTCTGAAGGACCAAAAAAGTGGGAGAAAGAAGAGCAAAGAATCTTCATCTCTGAGTGGTGGCCCCTTTGCCTTCTCCTCTATTTCACAGCAAAGTTTAGACTAATCTTTCATCTGTCAGTGTATGAATTGCTGGCCATTCCCTGCAATCTCAGGCTCAGATCATGATTTCAGGGTTGTGGGATTGAGCTCTAGGTCAGGCTCCCTGCTTAGCTGGGATTCTGCTTCTTCCTCTGCCTCTTCCCTCTCATGCTCGTTCTCGCACTCTCTCTCAAATAAATAAAATCTTAAAAACAAGAGATATCACCTCACACCTGTCAGAATGGTTAAAGTCAACACAAGAAAGAATAAGTGTTCATAAGTATCTGGAGAAAAGGGAACTCTTACACTGTTGGTAGGAATGCAAACTGGTACAGCCACTCAGAAAAATAATACAGAGGCTCCTCAAAAAGTTAAAAATAAAATTATGCTACAACCCATTAATTGGATATTTACCCAAATAATAAACAGTAATCTGAACATGCCTCCTGATGTTTACAGCAGCATTATCTACAATAGCCAAGTTACAGAACTGTTTAAGCATACACACACACACACACACACACACACACAATGGAATATTGCTCAGCCATAAAAAAAAATGAACTCTTGTTATTTGCAACTGTGTGGATGGAACTAGGGAGTATTATGCTAAGTGAAATGAGTCAAAAAGAAATGCCATATGATTTCACTCGTGGAACTTAAGAAATAAAGCAAATTAACATGGTGAAAAAAGTGAAAGAGAGGCAAACCGAGAAATAGTCTTAACTATAGAGAACAAACTGGTGGTTACCAGAAGGGAGGTGGGTGGAAGGGTGGGTGAAATGGGTGATGGGGCTTAAGGAGTCTATTTGTGATGAGCACTAGGTATTGTATATAAGTGTTGAATCGCTAAAACTAATCGTATACAGTAGCTAAACTAACTGGAATTTAAATAAAAACTTAAAAAAGAACAAACAGTCTGTTTAAAAAATAGGTAGAATCCCTGAATAAACATTTTTCCAAAGAAGACATTCTGATGGTCAGCACACACATGAAAAGATGACATAGTCACTAATCATTATGGAATTGCAAATCATAACTACAATGAGATATTGCCTTATACCTATTAGAATGACTAAAATAAAAAAAAGACAAGACTTAAGTATTAGAGGATATGGAGGAAAAAAGTACCCTATGCATTGATTCTGGGAAAATAAATTGTGTAGCCACTGTGCAAAGCATTGTGAAGACCATTGAAAATATTAAAAATAGAAATACCATGTGATCTAATATTTTTACTATCAGGTAAATAGTAAATATAGTTGGGTGTATAATTCAGTAATAGTAAATACAGTTGGGTGTATAATTCAGTAATACAGTAAATATTATATATATGTATATAATGGAGGATGAGATTGTGCCATTTGAGACAACATGAATATTTCTAAATAATATTATGCTAAATGAAATATGTCAAACCATGAAAGACAAATACTATATGATTCCACTCAAATTCCTAAAGTGGAATTTTAAAAATGAATTATGAAAACAAAACATAGAACAAGTTGATGGTTGCCAGAAGGGAAACAATGGAGGGCTGGGAAAAATGTGTAAAGGGGAATGGGGGAGATAGTCTTCCATTTATGGAATAAATAAATCATAGTAATTAAAGGCACATAATAAGAAATATAGTCAATAATACTGTAATAATCTTGCATGATAGATGGTTCTTACACTTGCAACCATAGCAGAATGTATAAACTTGTCCAATCACCAAGTTGTCCAATGCCAACTATTCTCAAAATTTTTTTAAGTTCTTTACTGGGGCATCTGGTTGGCTTAGTGGTTTAAAGCCCTTGCCTTCAGCTCAGGTCATGATCTCAGGGTCCTGGGTTCAAGCACCGCATTGGGTTCTCTGCTCAGCAGGGAGCCTGCTTACCCCCTCTCTCTCTGCCTGCCTCTCTGCTTACTTGTGAGCTCTGTCAAATAAATAAATAAAATATTTTAAAAAATTAAAAAAATTTCTTTACTATTATTCCATTGTTATCAATTTTCCCTTTAGGTCTGTTAATATTGTTCTATATATTTAGGTGTTCCTATGTTAGATGCATAAAATTTTACAGATGTCATATCCCCTTGTTGGATTGACCCCTTTATCATTTAATGCCCTTTGTCTCTTATTATTTGTTTTAGAGCTTATTTTGTGCCATATAACATATAAATATATTTACCATAGCTTTATTTAT